>NC_056741.1:1731454739-1731754739 GCF_019279795.1 Protopterus annectens | reverse complement strand
ACATCGTAAGACATGTCACAGAAATGCCTTTCGTTTTAGGTCCAGCATGCATCCTGGTTATATTTTTAGAAATTTAATCAGAGGACAGGGAATGAGGGCCTCTAGGTTAAATCCTAGAGTTACCTACTTTCATATCTAACTTCTCTAGTGCACACTGCAGAGTGCATTCTTTTCAATCTTACCTTTAAGCATCCCTGTTACTAGCACTTTCTCTAATACCTAAAAAGAACATCTCTACTTGACTCCAAGTAGACTTTTCTCTATCTGTTAAACCTAGCACTTTACCAGAAAGGCTCATCCAGACTCTGCTACACTTTGCTGTGAAGGAAAGGTTAGTTTGCTGTTATTTTTTGTATTTCTGTATTGCCTTTCTATATTTTGAATACTGTAGTTTGTTTTCTTTATCTTGTGTTTTGCTTGCATTCTGTTTTAAACAGCATATTAAAACTTCCTCTGTTCTGAGTCAGGCAGAAATAAGAACTGATTAATTAAGGACTCATTCATAAGACAGAAGAGGTCAGTTAATCACTTGTTAACAGAGGGGTGGAGCTAGGAACTAAAATTTCTATTTAAGGAGTAAACTAAAACATTTCAGAGCTTTACCAGAAAGGCTCATCCAGACTCTGCTACACTTTGCTGTGAAGGAAAGGTTATTTTTTGTATTTCTGTATTGCCTTTCTATATTTTGAATACTGTAGTTTGTTTTCTTTATCTTGTGTTTTGCTTGCATTCTGTTTTAAACAGCATATTAAAACTTCAAAAGAGACCACAGCTCTCTCTGTTCTGAGTCAGGCAGAAATAAGAACTGATTAATTAAGGACTCATTCATAAGACAGAAGAGGTCACTTAAGGTTAATCACTTGTTAACAGAGGGGGTGGAGCTAGGAACTAAAATTTCTATTTAAGGAGTAAACTAAAACATTTCAGAGCTTTACCAGAAAGGCTCATCCAGACTCTGCTACACTTTGCTGTGAAGGAAAGGTTAGTTTGCTGTTATTTTTGTATTTCTGTATTGCCTTTCTATATTTTGAATACTGTAGTTTGTTTTCTTTATCTTGTGTTTTGCTTGCATTCTGTTTTAAACAGCATATTAAAACTTCAAAAGAGACCACAGCTCTCTGTTCTGAGTCAGGCAGAAATAAGAACTGATTAATTAAGGACTCATTCATAAGACAGAAGAGGTCACTTAAGGTTAATCACTTGTTAACAGAGGGTGGAGCTAGGAACTAAAATTTCTATTTAAGGAGTAAACTAAAACATTTCAGAGCTTTACCAGAAAGGCTCATCCAGACTCTGCTACACTTTGCTTGAAGGAAAGGTTAGTTTGCTGTTATTTTTTGTATTTCTGTATTGCCTTTCTATATTTTGAATACTGTAGTTTGTTTTCTTTATCTTGTGTTTTGCTTGCATTCTGTTTTAAACAGCATATTAAAACTTCAAAAGAGACCACAGCTCTCTGTTCTGAGTCAGGCAGAATTTTTTCCCTCCCTCCCTCCCACCCATTTAAGTTGTCTTGTTAAATACCACTGTCTTTCTAGTTGCCCCGCCTTTATGTTAATCTGACCATATATCTCATTTCTCTCTACTTTCACTGGCTTATGTGAGTAATCACAAAACCATCACCCTTCAGTTATTTAAATTTATTGAGTAACTCTCCACTAAACCTAAACTTTTTAAACAGGTAAAACTCAAGTTACCTACTTTCATATCTAACTTGTCTAGTGCACACTGCAGAGTGCATTCTTTTCAATCTTACCTTTAAGCATCCCTGTTACTAGCACTTTCTCTAATACCTAAAAAGAACATCTCTACTTGACTCCAAGTAGACTTTTCTCTATCTGTTAAACCTAGCACTTGCTCCTACAGTACTTATTACCTTGATCTCTTATAGATAGCATTTTGTCTAGTCCTTCTAGCATGGATCAGTTGCTAGTGTCCTCTCCTACTCAGCTGGTGAAATATTGAGGCAATGTTACAATTGCCTCATGTACACAGACAACCCTCTCCTCCTCCCACAAAACACAAATACATGAGATGCAACTATACGGCCAAACTGGAGGCTGAGCTCTCTCAACATAGGACTAGCAAGACCAGTCAGGAGGAGAAGGTTACCACACACACTATAGACCCAGTCTCACATAGTACCATCACAACCTCAAATCATACACATAAACACAGCTCTGATCAAAAATCTACCAAAACAGCAGAGGCCACCAAAGCAGACACCCAAACAACCAAGACCTCAGAACACAACACCTGCAACACATAGACCTCACAGTAAGAGTGTCAAACAGTCACAGCCCTTAAGGCCAAACACAATGCCAGACACACTAGTCATTGGTGACTCCATAGTCAGACACACTGACGTCCCGCTCACCAGACTGAGTAAGGAGAAGGTCACAGTAAGCTGCCTGTCGGGTGCTAGAATCCCCCACATAACGCAAGCACTCAGGTCTCTCAACAGGAGGTACAAATATGACTCAGTCATTGTCCACGCTGGTGTAAGCGACCTGAGGCGATACCTCCTGGACTACATGAAAAGAGACATTGAGGAGCTCTCTGATTATGTAGCCCAGGCAGGTATGACCCTGACCTTGAGCAGTATCCTACCTTCACCAAGAATGATGCCACAATACAGAGATAAGATGATCAGCTTTAACAATTGGCTTAAACTCTGGTGTCATTCAAAGGGGATCAATGTCTGTCTGCCTGGGATGACATGCTGGACAAGCCACGCTGCTTCGCAGGGCGGCTTGCACCTGTCACGGATATTGGCAAAGGCTCTTGCCACCCCATAGTGCCTTTTTAGGCAAGGCTCAAATTCTAAACCTACCACCCTAGAACACAAAAAGGAAAAAACTAAGGGTAATGCTGCTCAATGCCAGAAGTCTAAATCTCAAAATACTGCCTTCGAGGCCCTTCTCAGTATGGAGAACATCGATGTCTGTGCAGTGACAGAAACCTGGTTCAAGGCTCCTGAGAGCACCCCAGCACTATCAGGTTTTACCTCTTATCATGCCCCAAAATCCGGACAATACCAAGAAAGGAGGGTATCCATATTCATCAAAGACACCCACACCTCAAGACTGGTGAGACCATCCAGGTGCAATTAACCATAGGCAAGACTGCTCTGCAAATTGTAGCATGTTACAGGCCACCCTCACAAACTCAGGAACCTCACATGGCCTTCCTGAAAACACTAGAGGGATAAATGTATCACCAAACACCATCATACTAGGTGACTTCAATTACCCTAATATAGACTGGGAACACTACTCAAGCCCAAACACCCTAGCCCAAAAGTTCCTGGAATTCATAAACTCAAATGCCATGGAACAACTAGTCACCATCCCCACAAGAGGAGAAAACATACTTGATCTCATCATCACGAACATGGGAGCACAATGTTCAACACCGGAAGTATACCCCTCACTGGTGAGATCAGATCACAAACTAATCTCGCTGGAGGTCCTCATCCCACCCCACCTGAAATAAAAAGACCACAGTAAAGAACTTCTAAGCCGACTTCACACTTCTAAAGACTAGTGTGGTCTCCTTTAAGGCCCCGAAAACAGTACTCAAGCCGCTGAATCACTTACAAATGCCTTCTACCAGCACCTGCAGGACTGCATGGATAAGGCAATCCCAAGCAAAACAAAGACTCTTTGTACCAAAGGCAAGCGTCCAGTCTGGTGGACCCCAGCCATAAACAAACTCTACAACAAAAGGAGGAAGCTACTACAAGATAGAGCAAAATCCTTAAAAGGTAAGACACCCTTGATCACTATAAGTAAAAACTAAGAGCTCTCATAAAATCATCCAAAGCAAATTTTGAGAGAAAAATAGCTAAAGACTCAAAAGACAATCATAAGGCCTTCTTTAGCTATGTTAGAAACCTGGGAGGAACCTCCCAGATATGCTCAGAACTAGTTCAAAATGATGTGAAGATTACTGATCCTACAGACATTGCCAACATACTGGCTGACAGGTTCAGTGCAAACTTCTCCCCTCCCCAAAGGAGAGATATCTATACCAAGCGATTGCAGCCCCCAAACATCTAAGTGAGAACTGCTCTCTCCAAAGCAAAAACACAGCATCCATGGGACCTGATGGTGTCCCGGCTGTGTGCTCCACGAACTCAATGAGGAATTAAACCCACAGCTAGGACAGCTGTTTAATCATAGTCTTACCTCTGGATACGTACCCAGGAGTGGCACTGCAACTGTGGTCCCACTTCACAAAGGCGGTGCCTCCACCGACCCTGGAAATTACCGCCCATTAGCTTGACAAGCCTTATCTGCAAAGCCATGGAGAGGATCATAATGGACCTCATAAATAAAGACATAGGGAATTTGCAGACTTTGGATCCATCCCAGTTTGGCTTTGTCAAAGGCAGATCATGCCTTCTAAACTTGGTTGACTTTTTGAAACAGTCACCAAAGCCATTGATGAGGAAAGGCAGTCCATACAGCCTACCTCGATCTGGATACAATACCCCACTCGGGTATCATTGAAAAACTCATCAGCTTAAATGTTAACCCATACATCACAAGATGGGTTGCAAACTGGCTGAGTGACAGAACCCACAGGGTCAGAGTTGCTGGCGCCATGTCAGACTCAAAGCCTGTCACAAGTGGTGTACCACAGGGCTCAGTCCTGGGCCCACTCTTGTTTGGCATCTACTTTTCTGAAGTACAAGCAAACACAGGAGGGTTATGGCTGACAAAGTTTGCAGATGACTGCAAACTGCCATAGTAGAAAACACATCTGACACAGATATCCTTCAGAAGGGTCTCACAGAAACGGATAACTGGTGCCAGAGCCATGGCCTAAAGTTAAATGCCAAAAATGCATAGTCATACCCTTCGGGAAAAATAAGGTTACTAGCTACCAAATAGGTGGCAATCCACTGAGCATAGAAGAAGTTATCAGGGACCTGGGGACCCAGGTTGATAGTAGTCTGTCATTCGACACCCATGTAGCTAAAGTAGTTAGGAAGACCTTCTACATTGCCCACCTTATCATGAAGGGATTCTCATCTAGATCAAGGAGGTCATAGTCTCCCTATACTCATCACTCATCAGACCAATGATTGAGTACAATGCCCCATTCGAATGTATCTGACCCGACACTTGCAGCAGCTGGAGAGGCCACAAAGTTCCTCACCAAAAGGATAAAGGGTCTCAAACATCTGTCCTATGCTGCCCGACTGAAAGAACTCCAGCTCTATTCAGTCGCCACCGGCTCAGAGGTGACCTTTGCCTAACATACAAGGCCATGTCAAACCCAGATTTGATGAATATGCTTCACCTCAAAAAAATCTAGATCCGTCAGAGCCACAAGGGCGGAGACTTAAACCGCTGGAGGGATAGATTCATCACCCAAAGACTCCTATGCTGTGGAATAAAATCCCGGTATATGTGAGGCAGAGCATGGCCTTGTTCAAGAGAAATCTTGACCAATGGATGGGAGATGATATACCCCAGGGATTACCTCAGTGTCACTGCTCAACAGAGGCACAGCAAAATAATGGGTATAGTTCCCCATACTAAAAGGGTGGCGTAAGCCACAAAACTATGGGCTAGGCTTGTAAATGCCCTCGGGCAGATAGCCTAGTATGAACCTATGAACCTATGAACCTAACCTATCCATGTTTGGATGGGTTCCAGCATGAGCTTGCTGGTTTGCATAGAAAGTTATTGGACAGGGGATACACTGCTAGTGAAATCAGCAAACAATGGTCAGACCTCAAAGATTTGAGGCTAACCACAGCGAGACCATATTTTGGACCTGCCTTGGAGGCAGGTTCCATCAATGGTCAAAATAACACCATGAATACAGTTAAAATTCCTCTGTTTTTTACAAGTGATTATAGACAAGTTACTTATCTTTTTGCACAGAATTGGCCCATTTTACAAGTTGATGATGATATAGCTAGGATAGTGGCTGCTTTTCCCAAGTTTAGATTCAAGAATCATAAAAATTTGAGGAGGCTCTTGTGTTATGACAGGAATTCTGTCAACATGACTCCTGTTATGGGGCACACTATGCCATGTGGTACCTGTAATTTTTGTATGTTTATTAACACATCTAATGTTTTCTATCATCCAGATCTTTGAAAAGAGTTATTTTTTAAAGTAGAAGTGAACTGCATGACCTCCCATGTTGTTTACTTAGCAGAGTGCACAGCCTGTAGTTCTTTTTATGTTGTCAAAACCAACAGGGTGCTCCGTGACAGAATGAGGGAGCATATATATCATATTAGAAAAAGCTCTTTACACAATGCACTCTCGAAGCATGTGTTAGAAAAGGGTAACACTCACACCTTTAATTTCAGAGTCATTGAAATTATTCATCCTAGTATTAGATAAGTTGATATTCTGACACATACTGAGCATAGAGAAATCTGTTGAATTGTTATACTTCGTGCTGACAGAGGAAAAGGCCTTAATGAAAGGGCCTCTATTAAACCTTTATTAACGAAAAGAAGGTTACATAAATGATCTTTGGGACTGTATGATATTTGTATGTATATTTACATATATTTATTTTTGTATATATATATATATATATATATATATATATATATATATATATATATATATTCATATATTTATACATTCTTGCTTAGTATAGTTCATTTAAGAGCATAGCATTATGTAACCATTCATTTATTATATATATATATATATATATATATATATATATATATATATATATATATTTTGTTTCTTTCTTTATTAGACAGATTTTAGTGCAGCTATTTTAGAATGTGTTTTAGTATTGCTTATTTTGCTTGCTTTGCAATTTGAAAGAATGAGCATTCATTCATTTCAGATGAATGATTCAATTAAGTGTCTGCTACTTGCTAATTTTTTAATTACTTTGAACAGCCTTTGATTGGATGAAGTTTTGATAATATGTGTTTATATATAGTGTGATTCATTTAGTTTGTACTTAGTCTGAAGAAGCTCTATAGCGAACGCGCTTACCAGTTTTCATTAAACCTGTGGATTGTTTTTATTATTTGAAGACTTCTTGCGTTGTTCTTGGATTCCTTGCCATGATGAATGATGAATGATTTCATACAGCATTATTGACTGTTGTGCTTTTATACAGCATAACTGACATTTGTGCTTATACAGCGACACTGACTTTTGTGCTTTTGCCTTTTGCCTGGATTCTGCATGGTTTGTTCCATTCCTTTTATACATACTTAAACAATATGCTTTGTACTCAGTTATCATTTCATTGATTCTGTCTCTCCTTTTTTATCAAACAAGAATACGTTTGATAATGTCTTCTGTATTGCAATGATTCTTGGGTATTCACCAGTGATGGATTCCAAATATATTATTTGGTATAGCCATGAGCAATAACCCTTGCAAAACAGAAATTTCTAGATAGCCCGTGCTGACATTCCATGCATGTTCTGTTATTTTCTTATCAGTGTTATTTCCCAAATTCCATTGCAGAGTCCAAGGGTCAAAGACAGTGTGTTCCTTGTTTGTGTGACATCCAGCAGGCAGTACCAGCTCTGAAGTAACTAGTTCAACAGAACTCTATCACTGAGTGTATCTGATATCCACAGTACAAAGCAGAGACTTGGTCTGTTATAGATAATACCTTCAGTAGCATGCATCACAGATACCTTTCATTTAATTGCACAAATTAATTAATTGATATGTCACAAAACATTTTATTCCATAGATTGTGTCAGAAGGGCAAGAATAACACAATGCACAGAAAATTTAGAGCAACCAGACAGCCCGCATGCTTTGGGAGGGCAGCCTTCTTAGTTGGAAAACCTATGAAAACTTCCAGGGTGACAGTGTTACTTTGCCAAATCTTGTCTTGAAATTGTGTTATTTTGCAGGTAATGGATAAGAAGTACAACACAATATTGTTCTTAACAGATTAGATTCTACAGACCATTTAGGAATCAGTGTTGTGCTGTGCGCTTTGGGCAAATGTGCATACTGTACTGAATAAATCATTCCAGCTATTACTGTTTGACACAATATGTAAATCTGGCAAATATGGAATCCCCTATGGCCACCAACTCAGTGGTCTTGTACTATTGGTGTAAACCACCAATGTAGCTTCGGTACCACCAATGAGCGAAACACTTCCAGTAGACACCACGTAAGATCTTTTAGTCCATAAGTTTAATCCACATAACGCCAAGACATACAATCCAAACAAGAAAAAACACAAAACGAAACACTAGTCTGTCATAGCACCAAAGAAAGCAAAAGCAGTTTAGCGCTTTCAACCATATAATACTGGTCTTCCTCAGAACTGCTGATGAAAGCATTCAATCCGTTTAAAAAAACTTGTTGGCGCCAAAAAGTAAATCACTTCTTAAAGGCACAACAACAAACGACACTCATGAAATCCACTAATAAATTAAATAATATATACTAAAATAAAACCTGCTTGTTTTGCACTCAGAAGCATAAATATTAAGATTAAATTCACTCAAAATTACATATTTAAAAAGTAGTCATGTCAAGGTTACATAAACATATTGTTAATAAAATGTTCATAAAATATTACACAGACGGTAATGAGCATAAATTGATATGGTCATAAATCATACATATAGAATATAATGTATGAAAATAAAATAGTTTCAACTAAAAATTAATATACTAGTTCCTTAAAAAAGATGAATGAATGAATAAATTGATATATTAATTAATTAATTAATTAATTAATTAATTGTCAAGCAAACAACATAACAACATAACCTATATAGAAAATACTATGGTAATAGTTAATATAGTTGTCATAGTATAATATTTGCTGTACATTCTGTTGAATCATGTGTCATACAAGAATAAATGTATATAACTAATATATTAAATAATTATAATGAAATATATGCATAATCTATTCAAAAAATATGTATGATCAGTTAATAAATAAGTATAAATGTGAGTATATAAAAACTGTATCTATAAAATGTACTAAATGCCAGTAAACTAAAAAACATACAAAATTGATATAATTATATAATTATGAATACTTTTGTAAACATATAAGGTCCATGTTATCTATTAAAAAGAAATGTTCAAAAGTTCGAAACTCATGGTGTTTATCAATCAACCAGTATTTAAACTATAATAGTAAACTTTTAATAGATATGCAGTCATTCAGTCCAGGTGGACTGGTGGCGTCTAAATACAACTGCCACCAAGCCTCCCTGAATGCTAACAATCCTTTGACATCACCTCCCCTAGGATTGCTAAAAATTTCCTCCAATATTAAAAATTTAAAAGTGTGTTCTGCACCTAACAAGTGAACGTGTCTATACAAAGCATTAGTTAAATCCTTCACCCTAATGCTATATAAATGGTTGTAAATACGCTTTTTTAGACTACGTTCAGTCCTCCCCACATAAAATGCCTCACAGGAGTCACATTTCGCTAAATATATAACTTGTTTAGTATTGCAATTTCCGTTTTTACATATAATAAAACTTTTATGTCCATTATCTAATATAATTTTGTTATCACAATACATGTATTTGCAGTAATTGCAGAAACCACACTTTCTACTACCTGTATAAGATCTATTCTTCCTACTATCTTCTGTATGATATTCTAATAGTTTTTTCATGTTATTGCCCATCCTATATACAAATTTTGGTTTAGTACCCAAAATATTGACTAAATGTTGGTCACTACTTATCAAATGCCAAAACTTAAGAATAATTTGTTTAATTTTATCAGTACCAATATTGTAAGGTAGAATACAAGCCCTTAAATAACTAGGTCCCACACCATTGTTATTCAAATTAGGAAAGATTTGAATGTCTCCTGACCCCAAAAGTGGTTTATACTTGGTACCCCAGTGTTCTAAAATGTATGACACAATCTCTTCCATCATACTTCCAGGATACCCTCGTTGTGAAAAATACCTTTGGATTTGTGTTAATTCTATTTCCATATCTGTTAACTCAGAGACCCAAACAAATAACCCTGTAAAAAAAAAAACAGCAGCTTAACATCACACTCCCCCAAGACCTGCCACTTCCTTCATAGTTTTTAAACACTCATAAAAAAAAAAACAAAAAACAAAAAAAACAAAACAAAAAAAAAAATCAGCTTAAGTGCACACTACTCCAACAGCGGCCAACCCCGTCATAGATTTTAAACACCCATTCTTTTACCATTTCATTTCCCATAGATAGTGAAAAATAAGAAATACAGTAAGATATATTGGTAGTGGCAATAAAGGAATGAAAATACTCCAGTAGGCAAAATACAACATTGCCTACGTCTTCTAGCATTGTTTTAGTAATACCTGATTTTTTTTATTTGCTACCTCATTGTTTTTTGTGAGACTTACCTAGCAATACTCTGTCTCCGGGATTTCTTTACATTTTGTTCAGTCTTTGCTACCCTCGGACTCACTTCTCTTGCCTATCTTACTCCCTAATTCCACCCACTCCCTCTACCTCTAGATTTAAACCTAACTACACCACACCCCTTTGCTCCACCCCATCCTTCTCACATTCAGCCAATTGACTCATTGCTATACTTTCACACATTCATCCTATCAACTTACCTTTCTCTCTCCCCTTTCTATGCTTACACTTCTACCCACTTCCAAATTTCTAAAATATTAATAGTTCTAACTCCTTCTCTCCAATCACCCCATCCCACAACATTCACTATTCCAAAGCCTAATCTTTCCCTCCACTCCCTCCACTTTATCTTTGCAAAACCTTACTCATTTACGCATTTTCCTCCTTTCTCATCTATTCTCATCCAAATCATTCATTCATTCACTACAACATGCAGTACTCTCACTCTCTCTTTCCCAAGATTCCATCCAATCCCAACTCTACCATGATTCTCCATACCCTCCTCACCATTATATTGTTCTTCCTCTCTTCTTTCTCTTCATACATGACTCCTATTTCACCTACACTTTTCCCTTCTACAGGTACTGCCTCTTTCTCTAATTGCTTACTCCACTACTCCTTTCCCATCATTCCTCATCTATTTCAAATGGATAATAGTTTTTTCTTTAAACCTAAACTATATCAGTCTCTACAATACCTGTCTAACATCAAACATACTGACATTATATCCAAAATTAAATCCTCTATCTCCTGTACACTCTTAAAATATATTTCACTCTGTGGTGACATTCATCCTAACCCAGGTCCTAATGCTACACCATGTGTATATCTAACCAATTCTCCAGCTTCACACAATTAACTCAAATTATCTTATTAAATATACATATCATTTCCAATAAAGTCTCTGAATTACATGCTTGGATAGCCATACAATCTTCTGACATATTAGTAATCACTGAAAATTGTGTGCGTAACATGGAAATTGCCATAGGGAATATTTTCCCTTTACTTCAGTGCAGTGCGATCTCGAAGTAGGAATATTTAAGTAGCGAGGGTGTGGGGGGTGCAGCCCCCCACATGGGGGGTGCAGGGGGGTTTGTCCCCCTGCCTACAGTGTTTAGGTAAGTATAGTTTTTTATTTTTATTTTTTTATTATATTTTTGAAATTTCAAACATCGCTCATATGGTGTCGACCATATGGTGTTTGATGTTTGAAACTTTCGAAAATATAATATAGTCCCGGCAACAATATATCAACTCTTGAACATATTCTATCCTGGGTGTCAACCAATATTTCTCTGTAAACCATAATATCAGAAGATGTCGGCACTGACTGTCAGAAACTTAACACTCAATTCCCCACAGGTAGCATAAACCTATTTGTTTTTTCACAACTCATAACTCACCCAAATATACCAACTCATCATACCACAAAAGGCTCATCTATTGATTAGATTTTGATATCCCACCTTAGTACCTTTATTCATTCCAACATACTATCAGACTCTATTAGTGATCACCACCCTATCTGCAAAACTAGAGTTATCACTCACTCACTCATGAAAGCAACACACTTATAGGACTGTATGTAACTTAACCCACTTTAACCAGCAGACCTTTACTAATATATTGAATAATATCAGCTGGTCTTTCCTTAAATACTTAGCACTATATGAAGCTGTTGAAAAATTCAACTTTACATTCCTAAATACTTTAAACAGTTTATCACCTTCCAGAAAGAAAAGAGTTAAATCTACCTACTCTCTATAGTTTTCTGTGAATACCAGATCCCTGTTGCAAAGAAGAGATAAGGCTTGGGCGTGGTACATAAGACACATAATAATCTACACAGTTTAGAACACTGAGTAATCTATTAAAGAAACAAGTGAACTCTGACAAAAAAACAGAAAAAAAAAATGCAGAACCACAAAATCAACACAAATCCAATCCCAAAGCTTTCTGGCATATATTCAAAAAAATATTTAAACCCAGTAAATCAGTCCTCATCATTTTAAACCCAGGAAATCAGTCCTCACCTCTACCCACCAGTGATAGCACCTCCTCTGATATAGCATCTCAGTTTAATTCTTATTTCATCAATAGCATAGCATCCATTACCAACATCCTCCCCATATTACCCTCTACTTTCTTTCATACTCCTTCTAGTGGTCTCTCCACATTCTCACTACAACAAGTACCCACTTCCCTCATTAAATCCCTGCTGTGCAAACTCAAACAGAGCTTCCCCTCTGCTGACAACCTTCCTAACAAATATCTAAAAATGGCAGCTGACACAATAGCCTACTCTGTATCCATACTCATCAATAGATGTATCAAAGAAGCCTATGTCCCCATACTGTAGAAAACATTCTTTATCCTTCCTCTCCACAAAGGTGGCACCTCTACAGAAATATCTAATTTTAGACCAATTGCTATTCTTTTTCCTCTATCAAACATTCTTGAGAAATGCATCCATTAACAACTTCTTAAATACCTGCTCAACAATAATTTTCTGTCTGCCTCCTAACATGGATTCAGACCTGCACACAGCACTACTGCTTCTCTACTATGCTTCACAGACACAGTAAATAAAGAATGTGATACAGGAAACTTTGTCTCTTCTCTAATTATAAATCTATCCAAAGCATTTGACACTATCTTCCATCCCAAACCCTTGTCCCAGCTATCTCTTCTTGGCTTAGCAGAAACTACCTTGCAATGGTTCATTAATTATCTGTATAAGTGACATCAATCAGTCAAATGGAATTCCTGTTTCTCTTCTTATTTACCAGTTAGCACTGGGGTACCTAAAGGCTCAATACTGGGTTCACTCCTCATCAACATTTTTATTAACCATCTTCATACCTTCACTAAACAAGGAACCCTAATTTAATATGCCAAATAATCTACATTAATCTGGTCTTCTAACAGTCTTACCCATCTGCAAAATATAACCCAAGAAGCCTCCAATTCCATTGAGTCCTGGCTCACCATCAGCCATCTCCTACTCAGTTCCAAAAATAAATTTCTGCTATTCCAATCCAAACAAATCCCTCTGACAATTCTAACTTCACAATTACCTCTCTTAACAACATTACAATTGATGTTGTAACTCATACTAATCTGCTAGGTGTAACAATTGGCAACAATGTGAAAACTGACCTGCATATTAATAACATCATAAAAAGACAAATCAAAAACTGGGCAGGCTGTATAGGGTTAAAAAATTAATCACCAGCTCCACTAAAGTAATTCTAGTCACTACTTATCTCTTACCATCCCTTCCATATGTTTTTCAAATACTAACTAACCTTTACTCTTACCTTAAAGTAAAACTCAGTAAATGCTATAACAAAATAGCTAAATTTGCCACTGACCAGTCCCACTATTCTCACCATTGCTCTACTCTAAAAACTCTCAATTGGCTAGAATTACTCCTCCTACTGATATTTAATCAATTAATGTTAACACACAAATTACTGTACAATGCCTCATTTTCACAAAAAACCTCAACATTACTAGAATTTTATAATCCATCTCATGGCCTATGTTTTTTTCACGAGCAACTACTAGCCATTTGCAAATCTCAAAGATCCCATGGAGCTAGCCTGTATTCACACTGTGTTGCCAAATCCTGGAAGACTATTCCGGAATCAGTCAAACTAATAACTCATTATTCCTCCCTTAAGTCTTGACTGAAAGAACATCTGTCCAACAACTGGTCATGCCCATGTTTCTCTATGTCGTAGTGCTCACTTTTCCTCTCTCATATATATCACAATCTACTATACTTCCACTTGAGCCATCCTATCCCTTCTTTCAATATACCTTAATCGTGTAACTGCTTTCCTTTCAGTCCACTCACAAATGTCTGTTTATATTGTAATCCAACATATTTTATTACTAATGTCTGAATATAGTGTGTACCACCATTATTGTTTATTTTGTATGTAGACACAAACTGTACGCCTTGATGTCGTCATACTCTTTGCAATCTATGCAAATTTATAATCTTGTTATAATGCTGCTGGAGCTTTTCTCCATGGGCCTCCACTGAAAATGAGTAAATGTCCAGTTGGACTTTCCCAGTAAACAAATGTCAAAGAAATAAACAAAAATAAATTAGTATCCGGAGAGATGGCTTTTATGACTGCTTCCAGTATGCAATCATCTGCAAACTTGGTCAGCCAGAGGCCCTTGACATTGGTCATGGCTTCTGAGAAGTAGAAACCAAAAAGAAGATGACCCAGCACTGATTAATGAGAGATTGCAATAGTCACTGGCCTCTTTCTGTAGGTGGACTCTGAGAGCCAGCTGGCAATCCAGTGTGTGACACAGGGGTTTATGCTTAATTCCATGAATTTGTTTACAATACCTGACTGTGGTATTGTATCAAATGCCTTGACCAGGTAAAGTAGGCAGTATGCACCATTTTGCCTTTGTCAATTACCTTGCTGACCTTCTCAAAAAAGTCCACCAGACTCAAGGTTTCCAATGTCATTATTAATCATTTCCACAATAATTCTTTATTTTTATTTAAAAGGAGACAGCTTTATGATCTGACATTATCAGAGTGATCATTACACTGATGTTGCATTCTACCTTGTTAGTTAAGGACAGGTCTAAAATGTTTGCTGCTGTAGTGGGCATGTGGATTATCTACTCCAGGCTGTGAGTGATTACAAAGCCCAGGAATCCCTGGGCCTGCAAGTTTGGGCCATGCATGATTCCCAGTATATAGTTGTGTAGTTAAAGTTGCCCATGAATATGGTACTGGGTTAAATTTTGAAAATCTCCAGTAAGTATAAGTATGAGTTATGGGCTTCCTGGATCATAGAGACAGACCTATAGCTAGCACAGATATGGTAAGGGACTTTGTCTATTGTAATTTGGACATGGAGAAGTTCAAGCTCACCATCCTGTCTGACCTGCCTTGAGATGACCTTGTTATTGATGTAGATTGAGACACCTCCACCTTTAGTCCATGCCTGTGCAGTAGCTGGCCTGAATGTATGGAAGGCATTCTAGCCTTGCAATGCCGGGGTGAACTACATGGCTTTAAACCCTGTATAGGTAACTGCACAGATTTTGCATTCCCCAAGGTGAGGAGAGCTTGGAGGGAGTGGAATTTCTTGTTTAGACTTCTGACATTGAGCAGTAAGACTTTCAGATTCTCTTCATAGGTTCATAGGTGTGTACTAGGCTAATGGCCCTGGAGCCTTTACAAGCCTAGCCCATAGAAGTACCCTGGCATCGTGCCGCCCGCTGTTAGTTCCCAGTGCCTCTATCAAGTAAAACCACTGGAGTTATTCCCAGCGTGAACTTTCTATTACCCATCCACTCATCAAGATGGAGAGAGACAGCGAGGTGCTCTGCTTGACATGTATGGGAAGTCTATTCCAGAGCATGGGCAGTCTCTGGGTGAAGAACCTGTCCCTCCAGCATGTTCTGTTAATTGTGGTAATGAAGTTGAGGTCTCTGGAGCATGTGGTGTGGAGGGATTGGGATTTCTTTAGATGTAGCATTTCTAACAGAGCTGGGTCAGACATGGCTTTGCAAGTCAAGCAAAGATCTCCTCAAAGTAG
Source organism: Protopterus annectens (assembly GCF_019279795.1). Classification (NCBI taxonomy): domain Eukaryota; kingdom Metazoa; phylum Chordata; order Ceratodontiformes; family Protopteridae; genus Protopterus; species Protopterus annectens. The sequence goes on along the minus strand of NC_056741.1, from coordinate 1,731,738,779 downwards.
GTAATATGAGACAGAGAATAGCTGGAGTCTTTTGAGTCTGTCCATGTAAGACGTGTTTAATGCCTAGGATCCTCTTCATGAGGTACTTCTGTGACCTCTCCAGCTGTTGCAGGTGTTTAGTGTGGTACATGCTAAATGGGGCATTATACTCAGTGATTGGTCCAATGAGGGAAGAGTAGAGAGAGATGATGACCTCTTTCTTCCTGGATCCAAAACCCCTGATAATGAGATGTGCCACATAGAAGAACTTTCTGACCACAGTGGCCGAAGGAGAGGTTGCTGTCAACCTGTGTCCCCAGATCTCTTATAACACCTTCAGTGTTCAGTTGGCTCCCATCAATGTGGTAATTAGTGGGAACTGAGTTTTTACCAAAGGGGATGACGACACATTTTTTGGCATTAAGCTTAAAGCCATGGTTTCGACACCAGTCTTTGATCTCATTGAGGCCTTTCTGTAGGATGTCTACATCACTTGGGGAGTTAATAATGGCTCCCAGCTTGCAGTCATCTCCAAACCTGGTCAGCCAGAGTCCCTTTGTGTTGGCCTGGATTTCTGAGAAGTAGATGCTGAACAGAATAGGACCCAGGACCAATCCCTGTGGTACTCCACTCATGACTGGTCAGCAGTCTGACTTAAAGTCTACTACTTTCACACTGTGTGTTCTATCTGTGAGCCAATTTGTAACCCACCTAGTGATATAGGAGTAAGATGTCTAGTTTGGTGAGTTTACCAATAATTCCTGAGTGAGGAAAGGTATGAAAGGCTTTGGCCAGATCGAGGTAGGCTGTATGCACTGCATTACCTTCATCCACAGCCCTGGTGACTGACTCAAAGAAGTCAACCAGGTTGAGCAGGCATGATCTCCCTTTCACAAAGTCAAATTGCATGGGGTCTAGAGTTTGGAGATTTCCTATATCTTTGTTAATCAGGTCCATGGTGATGCGCTCCATAGCTTTACATATCAGACTCATCAGGCTAATGGGGTGATAATTCCCAGAGTCTGGAGTTGCTCCCCTTTTATGGAGAGGAATGACTGTAGCAGTATACTGTTCGGTAGGGACAAAGCTTGAGGTGAGGCTGTGACTGAACAGACCACACAGGTGTGGTGCCAGTTCACTTTTTAGTTCATGTAGAACACAGCCAGGGATATTATCAGGTCCCATGGAAGCTATACTCTTGGCTTTGAACAATGCAGCTTAAACCTTTGCTACAGTAATGCTGGGTGCCTGGCATTCTTCCTATATTGTGATTGGTCTTTTGGAGGGGAGTTGGTACTGACCCTGTTGGCCAGTATTTTGGCAATATCTGTTGGCTCAGTATAGGAGGTACCATTGTGCAATATCTCAGAACAAATCTGGGTATTGCCGTGGAGGTTCTTGATATAAATATAAAAGGCTGTGTGATTGTTTTTAGTGTCTACCACAATTCTGCATTCATAGCTGGCTTTAGAGGATTTGATGAGGGATCTCAACTTTTTTTGAGGCTAATAAAGGAGTTTTTCCAGTCCTGGGACTTCACCTTTTTCTGCAACAGATTTTTTCCTCCTGTTGTAGAGTTTATTAATGGCAGGGACCACCAGATTGGCTTCCTTTTTCTGGAGGAGAGCATCTTGGTTCTGCTGGGTATGGCTAGTTCCATGCATTTATGTACATATTCGTTCAGTGAGTTGGTGTATGATTCGGCAGTCATGTAGCTATTTTTAATTGGCATGGGTGCAGTGAAGTTAGCCATGTCTGTTTTTAGGAACCCAAAGTCAGCTGTGGAGAACCTTTTTCAAGGTGGTTACCTTTGTGTGGGGAGTGGCTGAGAAATGGATTTCCATGGTGATTAGCTTATGGTCAGATCTGACCAGGGATTGATTGACTACAGGTGTAGAGCAATGGTCGCCCATGTTAGTAATAACCAGGTCAAAAATGTTGCTTCCCCTAGTGGGTGAGCTGGCTCTCAGAGTCCCAGCAGTTCTTGGGCTGGTTTTGCTATGTTGAAAAATTTGCCAGTTTGGCATTACCAAAAAAAGGCACTATGGGGAAGACACTATTTTTGCCAGTATTTGAAAGACCAGAGGGAACAGGTACAGACAATTCTTACAAAAGCAACATGGTCTGTCATGGTTGACAAATATTGCACACCCTTGGAATGAATCCAGCAGCTAAGCCAGTCATTAAAGACAAATCACCTTCTGTTCATGTTGTGGCATTAACCTTGGTGAAGGTAAAATTTTGCTCAGTGCTAGTCTCCTACCAGCCTTGGACTTATAGTCCAAGTGCTTCATAATGTTTCTCTTTATATATTCCAGGGAGGTACATCTCATAGGATCATAGGATCATAGAATCATAGGAGGTTATTACGCTAATGACCCTAGGGCCCTTACAAGCCTAGCCAAGTTTTACCCTTGTTTTCATGATCAGCACCTGTCACCCCTGTCCAAGAGGGAACTAGGTAGACCCCCTGTGGTGTATACTGAAAGGCATAATAATGTGACAAGATTGTTACACTGGAGATTGTGCAAACATTATGGTATCGAAGTGGCTGAAAAATACTGGAAACATGAGCCACAAAGAATCATAGAAAATGATGAAGTTTATATCACATGGGGTCACCCATTACCAACAGTTCAAAAGATAGATTATAGAAAACAGGATATAGTGGTCCAAGAAAAGAAGATAAAAGTAGCATTGATCATTGAAATCACCACACCCAGTGACTACAGTGTCTTGCATACAAAGATATACAAAGTTATAAAATTCTGGATCTGCATGCAGAAATGAGAGCAATGTGGAAGAAAGATACCCAGATAGTTCCAATAGTAGTAGGAGCAATGGGTCTTATAAAAAAGTGTTTACAATCGTATTTAGATATGTTACCAATTAATGTAACCCCATATGAATTGCAGAAGGAGTTATTACTGGGCACATTGCGGGTGCTGCGAAGCTCTCTTTTGGCTGACATCAAAGAGTAAAACAATACTAATTTCATGAACTTTAATTGTACTTTGACTTAGGAATGGGGTCCATTCCTGTCATGGTATTAGAAACCCAAAAGACTTGGAGAAATTTAAAAAAAAAGTGAATTTATGGTTACCCATCCTATTGTCCATTTGTTTAAGTGGGCCAATGAGGTGCTGTGCCTGACATGAAGCAGGAGTCTGTTCCAAAGGTGTGGCAACCTCTGGAAGAGAAATCTGTACCGCCAACAGGCTCTATTAATGTCACATACCAGGTTAAGACCATTAGAGTGAGTAACCTGTGTACCATTTGACTTATAGATATGCAGCATTTCCAGTAAAGCAGGGTCAAAGGTTGCCCTATATGCAAGACAGAGGTCTCCTCTGAGTAGTCTGTATGAAGAAAAATAAAGTGACAGTGATTTCAGACAATCCTCATAGGACAGATGCTGAATACCTTGAATTTCCTTATGAAGAACGCTTGTGTTCTCTTCAAATGCTGCAGGTGCTTGGAAAGCTATATACCAAAAGGGGCATTGTATTCAATTATTGGCCTGATAAGAGAAGAGTACATGGAGGTTATAACTTCTTTTTTCTGGAGGCAATGCCTTTACTAATGAGATGAGCAATATAGAATGCCCTTCTTACAACTGTGGAGACATGGTAATCAAAGGTAAGTTTGCTGTCAACCTGTTTGCCCAGATATCTCACCACTGAGTGCATACCTAGGGTATTGTTATTGATGTGGTAGTTAGCAGGAATATAACTCTTACTGACAGTGATGATAATACAGTTTTTACATTGAGTTTAAGGCCATTACTTTGGCACCAGTCATATGTTTGTGCAAGACCCTTTTGCAGGATGTTGACATAATTTTGAAAGACTATGACCACTCTCAATTTGCAGTCATCAGCAAACTTTGTCAGCCACAGACCTTTAGTTTTTGCTTGCACTTCTGAGAAATAGAATCCAAACAGTAGAGGTCCCAGGACTGATCCCTGTGGAACACCACCGGTTTACAGATCTGCTGTTGGTGGTGGAGTCCACTATTTTGACTATATGGGTTCTATCAGTGAGTCATTTAGTAACCCATCTAATGATATACAAGTTGATCCATGGCTGGGTGAGTTTGCCAATTATGCCTGAGTGAGGGATAGTGTCAGAAGCCTTGGCTAAGTCTAGGTAGGCTGTATGCACAGATTTCCCCTTGTCAAGGGCCTTGTCATCTGTCTCAAAAATGTCCACCAGGTTTAGCAAGCATGATCTCCCTTAAACAAATCCATATCAAGTATGGTCAAGTGTTTGGAGGTTACCAATATCTTTGCTGATAAGGTCCATGATGTTTCTTTCCATAGCCTTTGTGACACTGCCAGCCAAGCTAGATAGAATTTTGTAAATAATTCTATGTGAAGATTAATAGCGGGAGTATCTACTCTTGAATGCATGAGACAGTGTTAAAAAAAGGCTCTAAGAAGGCATCAGTGTTATTGCTATTATTACTGAAAGGATGAAATTATCTGGAGTGGACTGAGTAAGTAGTGGAAGTAGAAAATCAAATGCTTGGTTATATAACTAGTGCAGTAGAATTCAAAGATTCAGTCATTCATATGTTGTCTAATTACCTGTGTATTGTAGCTGAGGATCATAGGGAATATGAAGCCTATCCCAGCACTCACTGCACGAGACACACATATATATTAAGATACATGCACAGACACTCACACATGATGTATATACATATGGGCAGTTTGGACGATCATAGTAAATACATGGCAATTAAACTACAAGACATAGTCCACCCTCATGCCATATCTCCCTTCTCAAGAAGGTAAAGCAGGTCAGTCCTGGCTTAAATTTATAGGTTCATTGGAGTTACAATGCATAAAGATTAACAAGGCTGCTGTATGCAGATGATGTGACATTATAAGCAGTCTCTGAACAATAACTTCAGCATATCATAGGGAAATGGAATGCAAAGCTGAAGGCACATGTGGTGAAACTGATTATAGACATGACAGTTGTAATGGCAACAAGTAGGAGAAATCAGAAGAAGCTGTGATTTGAGATAGAAGGGAAAGGTTAACAGCTTCACGTATCTGAGAGGGGAGGTTGAGGAGGAGGGACGTCTAAATAAGGAGGTCAAAGCCAGGATCAGAGGGGCTTCAGCCAACTGGCACAGAGTGTCAAGAGCAGTGTCTGACCGAAGAATGTCATAAAAACTGAAAACAAGTTGTACAAAACAGTGATGTGACCATTACTACTGTATGATACAGAAATGTGGGCAGTAAAGGCAGAGCAAATGAGGAATCTAGAGATGATGAAGATGAAGTGCCTGAGATGGGTGATAGGATGCACACTATGGGACAGACAAAGAACTTAGGACATCAGAGCAGATGCCCAAATAGCTCCAATTGCAGAGAAGGTCAAAAAGACTAGATTATGCTGGTTCAGGCACATATACAGGAAAGCAGAAGACTATCTGTTGAAAAAGATTTGGGAGAGGCAGGAAGATAGCTAGAGGAAATAAGGGCATCCAGCAAAGAGATGAATGAATTTGTGTGAAAAAAAGACCTCAGACAGTCAGGCATGACTGTCAAAGAAGGTAGAAGACAATAGATATGACACCCTGACTCCATATAGTAAAATGGGAAAAAGGGGGTTGATAATGATGATAGGGGTTACAAGACAACTAATCTTTGTGCCATTTCTGCCTTGCCAATACCCTACCATGGGCCTTGCCTCTGATTTTAGAGGTACTGTCATGTCTAACCAGTTTTGAAGTAATTGGAACCCAGTCAATTTTCTAGATCCTTTTTAAAAGTAAACAGTGTGTAACATTGATTATCTTGGAGAAGGATTTTGTTCCAGAGTAGAGGTAGGTCCTGCATAAAAAAAAAATCTAACCCACATTTTAGTCTTATTTATTTGTTGCATTCAATTTAGATGTCTAACCCTAGTGCTAGCTGAACTGTTTGATTTATTCAGGTACAAGAGTTTCTGGAGTACTGAATCCCTTGTCACCCTATATGCAAGACACAGGTCTTCCATAAGGAGTCTATATGAAACTGAGTATAGGGATAAAGCTTATGGTCTTTCTTTGTAGTTCATATTTTTTTTGGCTCATAATTGTTTTAGTTACAAGCCTCTGAGCTTTTTCCCATTGCTTGATTTGCTTTATGAAGGTATATCCCAAAGGGGCCAATGCACTCCAAGACTGGTCTAATGAAAGCAGAGCAGAAGGAAGTAAGAGCTTCTTTTGATCTGAATGACATACCCTTTGCTGAAAAGTAAGGTGTACAAAACAATGGTGTGGTATTAACTCTATGCAAGGTAAAGGATTTCCTTACCATTGTTGCAATGTAAAGGTGAAATATAAGGGAGCTGTCTACCCTTTTGCCCAGGTCACTCAAAACATTTTCATTTTGAAGAGTTGTGTTATCTATGATGTAAGCTGGAGGTATGGGTACTACCATATGCTTCAATTTTGCACTTTTTAACATTGAGCTTAAGCCCATTTTTAGTATACCAGCTTTTGACAAGTATATGATCATGTAGGACAGCATGTTTGCCAAAGGAGCACTTAACGACAACTCCCAGCTTACAGTCATCCCCAAATTTTGTTAAACAAAACACTAATTTGATAAGTGGAGATCTGAGAAGCATATACCTCCACTAAATATCACAGATCGGATCCCCTGCAGAACTCCACTGGTAACCCTCATGCCCTCAGTGAACACACCCCCTACACTTACTGTGCAAGTCCTGTCTCTAATTCAATCAGATGTTTTGAGTGACCTGGGCACACCTAATACACTTGTAATAGGTGACCCTATTGTCAGACACATTGATGTCCCTCTCACCAGGCTGAACAAGGAGAAGGTCACTGTAAGCTGCCTGTCGGGTGCCAGGATCCGCCACATAACACAAGCACTCAGGTCACTCCAAAGCAAGTACAGATATAACTCCATCATTGTCCATGCTGATGTGAATTACCTGAGACGTACCTCCCTGGATTACATGAAAAGAGACATAGATGAGCTCTCTGATCATGTGGCCCAGGCCGGTATGACACTGACCTTGAGTAGCATCTTACCCTCACCCAGAATGATACCACAGTATAAAGACAAAATTGTTAATTTCAACAATTGGCTAAAGTATTGGTGTCACTCAAAGTGGATCCAGTGTCTGTCAGCCTGGGATGACATGCTTGACAAGCCACATTGCTTTGCTAGGGATGGCTTGCACCTGTCACCCCTGGGTTTTCGAATACTGGCCAAGGCTCTTGCCACCCCCATAGTGCCTTTTTAAGGCAAGGCTCAAAAGACAAACCCACCTCCTTAGACAACACAAGGAAAAAGAAACTAAGGGTAATGCTGCTCAACGCCAGAAGTCTAAACCTCAAGATGCACACACTTGAGGCTCTCCTCAGTATGGAGAATACTGATATCTGTGCAGTAACAGAAACCTGGTTCAAGGCTCCCAAGAGCACCCCAGCACTGCCAGGCTATACCTCATACCATGCTTTTCGGCCCCAAAACTTGGATCGAACCACAAGAGGAGGGGGAGTATCCATATTCATCATAGATACCCATACCTCCAGGCTAGTGGCACTGCACGAAGCATCTGAGACCATCCATGTGCAACTAACAGTGGGCAAAACTGCCTTCCAGTTTGTAGCCTGCTACAGAGCACCCTCCCAAACTCAGGAACCCCACTCAGCTTTCCTGAAGACACTGGAGAATATGTAGGTCTCTCCAAACACCATTATATTGGGTGACTTTAACTACCCAAACATAGACTGGGAGCACTACAAAAGCCCCAACACCCTAGCCCAAGGGTTCCTAGAATTTATAAACTCAAATGCTATGGAACAACTGGTTACCACTCCCACAAGAGGGGAAAACATATTGGACCTGATCATCACCAACATGGGGACTCTATGTTCCATACCAGAGGTATACCCCTCATTGGTAAGATCTGACCATAAATTAATCACAATGGGCATCCATATCCCATCCCCACCCCCAGCAAAGGAAACCACGGTCAAAAACTTCTCAAAAACAAACTTCCCACTTCTCAAAACTGAGGTGGAATCCTTCAAAGTCCCAGGGCCAGTGGAAAATACGGCCCAAACCGCAGAATCCTTTACAAACGCATTCTATGGATACCTACAGGAATGCATGGATCATGCTATCCCAAATAAAATCAAGACACACTCCTCCAAAGGCAGGAGACCTGTCTGGTGGACCCCAGCCATAAATTAGCTGTACAACAGAAGGAGGAAGCTACTACATGATAGACCAAAATCCCTGAAAGGGAAGGCAACTCTGATCAGTACTAGCAAGAAACTACGATCCCTCATAAAATCATCTAAGGCTAGCTTCGAAAGAAAAATTGCACAAGACGCTAAAGATAGTCACAAGGCTTTCTTTAGTTATATCAGAAACCTGGGTGGAAACTCCCAGATATGCTCTAAGTTAGTGCAAAATGACAAAAAATACACTGAACCCACAGACATTGCCAACATCCTGGCAGACAGGTTCAGTGCAAACCCCCCCCCCCCTGCCCCCCAAATGAGCAAATGGCTATCCCAACAGAGTGTAGCCTCCCTGACATCACAGATGCACAGGTGAGAGCTGCCCTCTCCAAAGCAAAAAACACAGCATCAATGGGACCGGACGGTGTCCCGGGCTGCGTTTTCATGAGCTCCAAGAAGAACTGAACCCTCACTTAAAATCACTGTTCAGTCTCAGCCTTACAACAGGATATATACCCAAAGAATGGCGTACTGCAACAGTGGTCCCACTCCATAAAGGTGGTGCCATAACGGACCCCAGAAACTATCGCCCTATAAGCCTAACTAGCCTGGTCTGCAAAGCTATGGAGCATATCATCATGGAACTCATAAACAAAGACATTGGGAACCTCCAAACACTAGATCCTACCCAATTCGGCTTTGTTAAGGGCAGATCTTGCCTCTTGAACCTGGTCAATTTCTCTGAAACAGTCACCAAGGCCATAGACGAAGGGAAGTTAGTCCACACAGCCTACCTTGACCTTGCAAAAGCCTTCGACACAATACCCCACTCGGGCATCATAAATAAGCTCACCAGCTTAAATATCAACCCCTATGTCACAAGATGGGTTGCAAACTGGCTTAGGGATAGAACCCACATGGTCAGAATTGCAGTTGCCATGTCAGACTCTAAACCAGTTACAAGTGGCATCCCACAAGGCTCAGTCCTGGGACCTCTCTTGTTTGGTATATATTTCTCTGAGGTACAGGCTAACACAGGAGGACTATGGTTGACAAAGTTTGCAGATGACTGCAAACTGGGGGCCATAATTGACTCACCAGCTGACACAAGCATCCTCCAAAAAGGTCTCACAGAGATGGATAACTGGTGCCAGAGCCATGGCCTAAAGCTAAATGCCAAAAAGTGCATAGTCATCCCCTTTGGGATAAACAAAGTGCCCACAAATTACCACATAGGTGGTAATCCATTAAGTACAGAAGAAGTAAATAGGGATTTGGGGACCCAAGTAGATTGCAATCTCTCCTTTGACAATCACATTGCCAAAGTGGTTACATTCTATATAGCCCACCTTATCACGAAGGGGTTCACATCTAGATCAAGAGAGGTTTTTGTGCCCCTCTACTCATCACTCATCAGGCCCATAATTGAATACAATGCCCCATTTGGGATGTACCTTACCCGACACCTGCTACGACTAGAAAGACCCCAAAAGTACCTCACAAAGAGGATCAAGGGACTCAAACAGATGCCCTACGCAGTTAGGCTAAAGAAACTCCAGCTCTACTCAGTTGCTTACCGCCTACTCAGAGGCGATCTGTGCCTGACATATAAAGCCATGTCCAACCCAGAATTAATGGACATGCTCCACCTCAGGAAATCCAAATCTATGAGAACAACATGCTCCAGTGACTTAAATCTCAGCACAGAAATAAATAGAACATGCTGGAGGGACAGATTCATATCCCAGTGGCTCCCCTCACTCTGGAACAAAATCCCAATCCATGTCAGACAGAGCCCCTCAATGACCCTCTTCAAGAAGAATCTTGACGTTTGGATGGGAAATCATAAATTTACCCCTGGGATCTCTTCTGTGTCACTGCTAGACAGAGGCATGGTAAACTAATCTTAAATGGGCTATCTTCTGTTACCTACTATACAGAGGCACAGTCAACTAATCTAAGAAGGGTGGCAAAAGCCAAACACACTCTGGCTAGGGTTGTAAATGCCCAAGGGCAGATAGCCTAGTATCAACCTATGAACCTATGAATTAGCTGCCCATCTAACTACATAAGGGTCAATGTGAAGCGCCTTCAACTTGCTTACTATATTTGCATGTGGCCTGGTATGAAATGCCTTGGCAAGGTCACAGTATGCTGAGTGGACAGCTGTTCCACAGTCTACAGACTGAGTAACCCTGTCAAAGAAGTTCACAAGATTTATTAGAAAGGATCTACCCTTGACAAAGCCACAATACTGGGGAATGAGTATGATAAATTTTTGATATCCTAGTTAAATAGGTATTATGATATTTTCCATGACTTTGCACATGAGACTTGTTAGACTGACAGGTGTGTAATTCTTGGGGTCAGTGACAGAGACACCCTCATGGAATGGCATCTCAACAGCTGTATGCCACTCCTGTAGGACAAGCTAGCTGCTACGCTCAGGCTGAAGAAGTTGAGGAGTGAGTCTAGACAACTGGGAATATTGCAGACTCTTTTTGTTGAGTATATTCATTAAATGTTCCTTCACAATGTTTAGTGGTTTGATTCTATCTGGGATAACTGGATTAGGAATAGATGTCTCTGGAAAGAAGTTTGCATTGAATTGGTTAGCCAGTATATTGGCAATATCCATTGGATAATAGTAGGTAGTACCATCATGAATGAGCTCAGAGTAGTATTGGGTATTATTTATAATTTTTCTGACATAAATGAAGAAGGATTTGTAATCGACTTTGGCTTCTGTATCTAGTCTGAATTCATGAGATGATTTTTTTCATTATGTTGTTTATTAACTTCTTAGCTAGCAATTTGATATTTTCTTTAATTAGGGGTAATTTTGCTCTGCTATATATGTTTAGGAGTTCTTCCTTTTATTAAATAGTTCATTAATGCTTGAGCACTAAAACACCAATTTACGTTTAGACCTCCCCAGTTGCTTGGATCTAGTTGGGACTGACAATTTAACAGATTTGCCTAAGTGTGAGTAGATCTTTTCTGTATAACTCTTTGCAGTATCAGCATTTTGAGTAATAATGTTCTACTTGAATTTAGAGAGTTCATCATAGAATTGTAGGATATTTGTACATTGGAAATACTGGAATTCAGTGTGAAGAAACATGCTGTGGAATAAAATCCCGGTCCATGTGGAGCAGCACACACCTGACTCTGTTCTGAAGAGAAAAATCTGTGTGGAACCTATAATTGCTTCTGATGGTTTAAAGATTCTTATGGAGAAGTTTACTAATTAGTAGTCTGATTCTCCCAGGGGTGAATATTTTGGGGATGACACATACAGATGCCAACTCTGTTAAAACCAGAAGCATATTCTGTTGTCTAGTAGGTTAACAGTCTGGTCTAGGGAATTTTTGAGTATATCCTATGTTGGTGGTATAGGTCCACCAGTTAATCAATGGGTTGTTAAAATCATCTACAATAACAGTGTTCCTACTTATGGCAAGTACATCCAGAATATTTAAGAATGTTGTGTGATTTTTTTTTGGACACATAGAGGGAGATCTGTAGCATACTGTGAACTGATAGCTGACCTTATTTAGCATTATATGAATCTCTATAAGTGAAACAGAAAAAAAAAACAAGGCTGGGTGTGGGTGGAAAAAGAAAAAATCCACAAATACAGAAACTAGTAACAAATTTCCACCTCATCATTTGGAAACCAGCTCCAGGGAGGAAGCCTACTTAATAAAATGTCCAAGAACACCACAAATACCACAAGAAGTACACCACTATTAAGCTTTTAATTCCCAAGTAACTTTTCGTCTACAAACCACAGACTTCATCAAAATACAGTATCATCAGCTAATGTGAGTTTATATACCATTCCTTTAATTGAATAGTTTAATTATTTAATTACTTAATTAAAAGACCTAATTAAAATGCAGTTTCATCAAAACAAAAATGGACACCATGAAACAAAATAATTCCAATCTTAGTTCCAATGCTGTCCAATTTATGGATTGGAATCTATGTAGTTAGGTTTCATAGACTCAGTATCTACAATTGTCCTGGTTTGGAAGAGCACCTCCAGAGTTTACAGAGATCACAAAAGGGCATGCTGATTAGGATCAGGGAAGCAGAACACAGCAACTTGATATTTTATCCAAACGTTCACTGCAAGTGTGGTCCATAGCATCTAGAACAATAAGCTGAGAATCTTCCCTTTTACTTTTGAAAAAACTACACTTGTTAATGGCAGAGAATCAGCAGATGTCATCTAAATATTTTGTACAGAAGGTTATTTCTGGTAAGATGTGCAACACCTCCCTGATACCGTAATAATGTTATCTTGCCATCATTCATCATTCTGCATGCTTTTTTCATCCATTTCATATGTAGCCCACATTCCTTTTGCTGTCACAATGCTCCCTCACCAATGATAATTCTCAGAGACAGACCATGACATAATGTTTTCTGAATCCTATTGAACACTTAGAAACAGAGATATGAATGGTTGGGACATGTGTCTAGACCAGCCTCCTCATTTCCTCCCTAACTTTGTTTAACATAGGTTCACAGTTAGGTACTAGGCTATTGGCCCAAAGGCCTACGTGAGCCTAGCCAACAATGTTCCCTGGCTTACGCCATCCAAGAAAGCTATTTTCCTGTACCCCTGTCGAGCAGAGCCACAGACGTGATCCCCGGGGTATATTTCCTATTGCCCATCCACTCATCAAGATTTTTCTTGAAGAGTGCTAATGAGGAACTTTGCTTGACATAGATGGGTAGCTTCTATCCCTCCAACATGTCCTGTTTATTGTGGTGACAAAATTTAGGTCCCTAGACTGTGTAGCTTGGAGGGACTGGGATTTCTTTAGGTGCAGCATGTCCAACAGCTCTGGGTTTGACATAACTTTATATGTTAGGCAGAGATCACCTCGGAGTAGGCGATATGCTACGGAGTAAAGCTGGAGTTTTTTGAGACGGTCAGTGTAGGGCATATGTTTGAGGCCAGTAATCCTCTTTGTGAGGTACTTCTGTGGCCTTTCCAGCTGCTGCAGATGTCTTGTGAGGTACATTCCAAAAGGGGCATTGTACTCTATAATGGGTCTAATGAGTGTCGAGTAGAGGAGAACGATGACCTCTTTTTTCCTGGATGTGAACCCTTTTGTGATGAGGTGCACCATGTAGAAGGATTTCCTTGACTACTGTGGCCATTTGATTATCAAAGTAGAGACTACTGTCCACCTGGGTCCCAAGGTCTCTTATCACACATTTGGCATTAAGTTGACTGCCGCCTATGTAGTAGTTCATGGGTACAGAGTTTTTATCAAAAGGGATGACAATGCACTTTTTGGCATTGAGCTTGAGACCATGGCTCTGACACCAGTCAGCTGTCTCAGTGAGGCCCTTCTGTAGGATGTCCACATCTTTGGGGACTCAACTATGGCTCCTAGTTTGGAGTCATCTGTGAAATTCATTAGCCAAAGGCCTTCTTTGTTAGCCTATACTTCAGAGAAGTAGATACCAAACAGGAGAGGTCCCAGGACTGAACCGTGTGGTACTCCACTTGTCACTGGTTTGAAGTCAGATTTGGAGTTTGCAACTTTTACAGTTTGGGTTCTGTCAGTGAGCCAATTGGCAACCCATCTTGTGACATAAGGATTTATACCTAGTTTAGTGAGTTTATCTATAATTCCAGAATGGGGGATAGTGTTGAAAGCCTTGTGATGGTCAAGATAGGCTGTGTGAACCACCTTATCCTCGTCTACAACTTTGGTGACTGCCTCAAAGAAGTGGATCAGGTTCAGGAGGCATGATCTGCCTTTCGCAAAACCGAACTGGGTGGGGTCCAGAGCTTGGAGGTTACCAATGTCTTTGTTTATGAGTTCCATGATGATACATTCCATGGCCTTACAGACCAGGCTTGTCAGGCTAACAGGTGATAGTTCCTGGGAACAGTGGTGGCTCCCCCTTTGTGGAGTGGAATAACTGTTGCTGTGCATCATTCAGTATGCACAAAGCCTGATGTGAGGCTATGATTGAACATGGTGCTTAGGCAGGGAGCCAGTTCGTTCTGAAGTTTGTGTAAAACACAGCCTGGGATGTTGTCTGGTCCCTTGGATGCTGTGTTTTTGGCTTTAGAGAGTGCATCTTTTACCTGCATAATTGTTATTACAGGGACTCTGCATTCTTCCTGTATAGATATGGGCCCTTTAGGGGGTGAGAGAGGGGTAAAGTTAGCACTGAACCTATCTGCCAGGACGTTGGCAATATCAGTTGGTTCTGTAATTTTCATGCCATTGTGCTGTAATTCAGAGTAAATCTGGGTGTTGCTATTGAGATTCCTGACATAGTTATAGAATGTTTTGTGGTTGTCCTTAGAATCAGTGGCAATTTTGTTTTCGTAGCTAGCGTTGGAGGATCTTATAAGGGATCTTAGCTTCTTACTGAGGCTGACCAGGGAGCTCCTCCACTCATGGGACTTTACACTCTTTTGCAACAGTTTCTTCCTTCTGTTGTAGAGTTTGTTTATGGCAGGGGACCACCAGATTGGCTTCTTTTTTTGGAGGGTAGCATCTTGGTTCTGTTCGGGATAGCATGATCCATGCACTCATGTAAGTGCTTATAGAGCGCATTTGTGTAGGATTCAGCAGTTGTAACTGTATTGTCCATCTGCATGGGTGTCATGAAGTTCGTCACTTCTGTCTTGGAAGCCTGAAGTTGGCTGTGGAGAAATTTTTTTTACAGTGGTTTCCTTATTGAGGGGTGGGATGTGGATATCTAACGTCATTAGCTTATGGTCGAATCTGACTAATGAGGAATTGACTTCAGGTGTGGAACACCGGTCACTCATGTTGGCAATGACTAGGTCTAGTATATTGTTGCCCCTTGTGGGGGTGTGGATAAGTTGATCCATGGCATTGGAATTTATGATTTCCAGAAAGCGTTGAGCGAAGAATTTGGTACATGAGTAGTTTTCCCAGTTAATGGTGGGTTAGTTGAACTTGCCCATTATTAGGGTGTTTGGTTGAACCCTAATATTTTCCAGTATATCAAGAAAAGAGGAGTGGGAATCCTGGGGCATGGTGGGGAATCTGTAGCAAGCTACAATTTGGATTGCAATTTTGCCCAGAGTTAGTTGCACTTGCATGACTTCAGATGCATTATGCTGAGCAAGTAGCCTGGAGGTGTGGATATCCTTAATGAATATGGACATACCTCCGCCTTGGTGTTCCGGTCTGGGTTAGATGGCCGAAAAGTGTGGTATGAGTTATAGCCTGGTAATGTAGGGGTGCACTCTGGAGCCTTGAAGCAGATCTCAGTCACTGCACAGATATCGATGTTCTCCATTTTAAGAAGTGCCTCGATGGAGTGCATTTTGAGATTTAGACTTCTAGCATTGAGTAGCATTACCCTCAGTTTTTGCTTGCCTGTTCCTATTATGGTGGTGAATTTGTCATTTGAACCTTGCCTAAAAAATACACTATAGGGGTGGCAAGAGCCTTAGCCAGTATCCGGAATCCCAGGGATGACAGGTGCAGGTCATCTCTGACAAAGCATCGTGGTTTGTCGACCATGTTGTCCCAAGCAGACAGATACTGGATCCCCTTAGAATGACACCAGAAGCTTAGCCAATTGTTGAAGTCAATCATTTTGTCCTTGTACTGCGGTATAATTATGGGTGATGGCAGGAAGCTACTCAGGGATAGGGTCATACCTGCCTGGGCTACAAGATCAGAGAGCTCTTCCATGTCTCTTTTCATGTAATCAAGGGAGGTACATCTCAGGTCATTCACACCAACATGGACAATGACAGAGTCATATTTCTACTTGTTGTGGAGTGATCTGAGTACATGGGTTATATGGCGGATCCTGGCACCCCGACAGGCAGCTGACAGTAACCTTCTCCTCGTTTAGCCTGGTGAGTGGGACATCAGTGTGCCTGACTATAGAGTCACCTATGACTAGTGTGTTAGGTACGTTGTTTTGCCTTATGGTCTGTGGCTGAGTGGCACACTGAGTCTGTGGACTATGGGTCATTTGGGTAGTGTTTGGGGGTGGACGTTGATTGCGTTTCTGCTTTGGAGGTCTCTGCTGCTTGAGCAGATTTTTATTGAGAGCCTCTGCGAATGTTTTTTGTGTTTCTATGTGTGGATTTTGGTGGTGTATGTTTAGTGGGACTATGTGATGAGTGTGGTGTGGTGCAAGTGTTTACCTTCTCCTCTTGACTGTCAAGTTCAGTCTTGGATGGAGAGAGCTTTATCTTTTCTAGCTCCACAAAATTTGGGTTTCCAAACAAAGTTCTGTAGCATTACTCAACAGGAATATAGGAGCAATACTAATGAAGTGATCATGAAGACAATAAGATGTGTAGCCATATAAACCTTTAAGCAGACACACTTTCCTTCCCTTTCAAGCACTTAATAGTACTTAACTCCTGACATGACAATGATAGTGTAAACTGGCCAACTAATCATTAAGTCTAGACTTAAAGCTTGTCAAAGTTTTGCTATATTTTTCACACAGTAGTAATTTATTCCATAGGCTGAGAATATGTTGCATTAGGAAATTATTTCTATAGTGAGTCTTATTTATTTTTGGTTTAGATTTAGCTCCCTTCTTCAGGTGTTCATAAAACCACTGCCTTTGCAAAAAAAGAGAAGGTAAAATAGGGTTGGGTCTTTTGTGGCTTAAAAAGCAAGACATGGGTCACCTTGGAGTAGCCTGTAGGCCACTGAGTATGAGAACTGTTCTAATTTGTCAGAATAGTTGAATGATTTAAGGCCTTTGCTTTTCATGGAAAGGTCTTCCTAGTTCAGCAGTATGCCTCCATTTATACATACCAGAAGAGACACTGCATTCAATGATGGGTCTGATAAGGGATGTATCCAGTGGTAGGTGAAGGCATTAACTGGACCAGGTAAAAATATTTCCAGACTCTGGTGAAAACACGATGATTGAATGACAGAAAATGTTCTGAAAAGAAGTACCATTTAAAACATAAGAGGTGACAGCATTTTACTGATTGCTATGATGGTGCACTTTTTTGGATTTAACTTGAAACCATTTTCAGTACAACAAGTATGCGCATATTCCAGCCTTTACTGGAGCTTATTTGGTATGAGTGGATGAGTGGATGACAATGTCCAGATCAGTGTATTCAGGAAACTCAGTTAACCACACTTCTAGGATGTAGAGTGAATGTCTGCAAAATAAATGTTAAATATTAATGGGCCCAGCACTGATCCATGTGGTTAACCCATTAACTAAAATTTTACATTTGGAGAGTGTACCAACAACTTTCAAAACCAAGATCGGTCAGGCAAGCAATTTTCAACCCACCAGACAGTATAGGGGTTCACATTCATTTGTTCATTTTTTTAACAATAACAGCACAGGAGATAGTGTCAACAGCCTTGATCAGACTAAGGTAAGCACTATGCACTGAGTGACCACACTCCATTGCTTCTGTAACCTATTCAAGGAAGCTTACTAGATTCAGGAGACTGGACCTGCCATTCACAAGAACATACTGATTAGGATCTTGATCAAATAGTTTGCTGGTGTCTGAATAAATGGGTTCTGCTAAGGTACATTCTGTGGGTGTACAAGTAAGGCTGGTAAGGCTGATGGGCCCATAAATGCCTGGATTTATGGAGGGGCCACCTTTTGTAGGGGAGTCACAGTGGCTGTTCTCAGGCATCAGGCACAAACCTTGTAGAAAGGTAGAGGTAAGTTAAAATTACATTTGTCTGCTAATATATTGGCTATATCCTTTGGATTGGAATATAGGATATCACTTCAGATGAGCTCAGTGCATTATTGAACAGTATGCTTTTATTTCCTTACACAATTGATGAAAAGGTTTTTAGTTTCCTTTGATATCTGTAGTGACCTTAAGCTAGTGCTGTACTTTACATTTTGTAATAATACTTGTTGGCATGTTTCAATGTAGTTCTGAGAAAAGAGGATGGTGACTTACAACTTTTTTTCATCTTCCTTCTTTTGTCGTACAGTTTCTTAGAATGACAGTTCAGCTGGAGAGTTTTTTTCCCTGAATTTAATATTATATTTAAGTAAGAAAGATAATTACTTCTCTATAGAACTGTGTAGTTTTGGTAAATGTTGGTTGTGAATCTGGCAGCCCTCTTTCTGACCCATCTGCAGGGGATTGTTAAGAATTTTGCATATGACTTCTACAAGCTGAAGTAGGTTTGCCATAGTGAAGTCCATAAGGAGATATTATTTTGTAGTAGGGTGGTAACACTGAGCCTAACAAAAAAGTCTGACTTGTGGTCAGATTTATTTAGGGATGAAGGACAAAGAGTACAGTACAGGTAGGGCTATGCTTGGTCAGGTCAAGGATATTAAAGCCTCTAGTGGGTAGTTTTACAATTTGCTCTAGCATATTGCCATTGATAAAGTCCCGGAAATACTGTGCATATCCATATTTAGAAGTATACGTGTACTAATTAATGCCTGGGTAATTGAAATCCCCTAGCAGGAAAGTATTTGATTTGACATTTAACCCCTCAATGGTGGTAAGGAAATTTCCATGATCTTTGGAGGACATTAATGGGGATCTGTTGTTAGCTGAATTTCTTAAAACTGATTTGGATCTCCAAGAGCTCCAAGTTAAGGTCATGGGTAATTTGATGTGAGGTAATGGCATTTCGGACAAATATAGATACTCCACCCCTACAGTTACTCAAGAGCCTGACAGGATGATTGGTGGTAAACTCTGGTAAATAGGAAGTGTTGTCACAGCATTGAAACCATGCCTCAGTAACTACACAAATATGAATGTGTGTGAGTTGAAGCAGGATCTCAAAGTCAGGGATCTTTCTATTTAGTCTCCTAACATTGAGTAGCACCACCAAGATATTACTCAAATAGGAATTTGAGTTTGCTGTGTTGGAATGCATTGGGTCTCTGCCTAAAAAAAGTATTATGGAGGCAACAATGGCTTTAGCCAGTTTTGAAAGCCATGGTATGAGAGGTGTAAGTCATCCTTAGAAAAAAAGTAAGTCTTATCTACCATCTCATTCTAAACCAACGCAAACTGGATCTCCTTAGAATTACAAGAACTACATTGCCAATTGTTGAAGCCAGTTATCTTGTCCTGGTATCTGAGCATCACTCTAGGTGAAGACAAGCTATTACTTCAGACCAGTGTCTTTCTTGTCTCTAACACATGCGTAGAAATTTTCATCACGTCTCTCTTCATACCCCTCTGGGTGCAGTACCACAGGTCATTCGCTCCTATATTAGCAACCACTAGGTCCTTATCATATTATTCTGGATTAAGCCCCCTTATGACATCAAGGATTCTGGCACCAGACAAACAACTTGCATGCATCCTTCTCCTGTCCAGTCCAATCAGAGAACAGTTTCCTATGCCTATCTGTAGTGCCACTTATAAATAAAATATTTCCCTGTAACTGATGTCTTCCTGGTGACTCATGGGAGAGGTGAATTTGTGCAAGATGTGTGTTTATGTGTGTGGAAAAAGAATAGGTTTTATCTTGTGTGATGGAGGCTGGCATGTTTTAGTGTTTGTTGTAGGAAGCTGTGACACCTTTTTCTTTGCAACCATAGTGTGCATTATGGATATGGATGTAGTTGTGTGTTGTGACTGATGTGGCATTGTGTAGGTATGATGCCTGCTGACAGTGGGTTGATGTAAGAGGTTTACCTCCATATTTCTTAAGTCACTGCAGTCAACTGACACCTCCAGGTGTTTCTGCAGTTACATCTTACTGACGCCTCTAGGCATCAAATATTGCTTGCTCATATTAGCATTAATAGTTACATACAAAGTACTAAAACATTTCATTTTAAAGCTTACACAATGTCAGACACAACTGTATTGATATTTGACCTCTGTCAAGTGCAGTTAAAGAGATTTTTTTTCATACAATATTTATCTATGTTGCCATAAGGTTCATGTTGTTTTCTAAATATCTCAACAGCCAAGTAGGACAGACAGACCTTATTAGCCTCATAAAAAAGTCTCAGCTGGATGACAAAATGCTGCACACAGTATAACTTGAGTGGTTGCTGAGATATTTTAAGTTGTTTACAAAATATTACTAACTTAATGGTTGCTGTGTTTACTGTGACTGCGAAATCCATTTGAAGACCTAGAATGTAAAAATACTGCAAGTATAAAAATGGATAGTGCTGAAGAGTTTTGTCATTTGCGCTTCTTTAGTAACCCCTTTGCTTCCAGATATATGAGCATTTGTTTGAAATGTGAGGACATAATTTGGGTTAGCTCTATCCATTGGAAGTAACAGTGTAAACATGCAGAGCACCATTGGAAGGAATGAGTTAAGTACTTATATCTCTCACAGGTTGTGCTATCAACTGGTAGAAGCACTGAATAGTAATTAAGCATATGGCAGTTGCTAAACTGCCTTAGAGCACCTAATGTGATCAGCCTGGCGACAGATGGGGTGAGATCAGACTGAGCCATGTTGCCAGAATGTGGAGGTTTAGTGCTTGTCACGGTACTCGAGGGCTGGATGAAGAATATTATAGTAGACCCTGAAGATTTATGGGTGTATTTTGGATGATACTTTAACGTTAGGTTAGATGGTAGTTAATTTAAAAGTATTTAGTGAAGACTGAACGAAAGAAAAAAATTATATCTGCCAAGAAAGATGATTCATGCATTACCTGCTAGTTGGGTTAGCTAGGAATTGGCAATCCTTTGCTCCTTCTTTCATCAGAAGCAAATGATTAGCACTGGCAGCAAACTGCTTCCTGAGAAGTAGCATTGTCCCAGCGTTTATTTTATTGGGTTTAGTGCACTTGCTGTAGTACTGTCCTGCTTTATACCCTGACTAACACAGCAGTTTGACACAACAGACAGCCTAGCTGAATGAAAACTCTGAAGAGGTTCTCACCAATACTGTAATCAGACCAATCAAGGTGTCCTCTATACACTGTCCATTCAGAAACTATCAGGAATCAATGTCCTTCTACTTCTCTCACCAGGCTCAAAGGAGTAGCATTAACCCCAAGCTTTCTCTTAATTGGAAATTATTATGCTTTTCTATAACTGGTAATCACTAGGAAGGCTGAGATATAAGTCCTCCTGGTCTTTCACTCAGCAGGCACAAAACGAAAGCACTAATCCCATGCTTATACCTTTGAAACAGTCTCTAGGCTCTATAATGAATGACAGTCCGGTCCTAGATTTTTCAGATTTTTACAAGTAAGATGGAAAAAAAAGAGGTTAATGTACTGAGCCTTGCATTGTGCACTAAGTGAGTGGGATATATGAAACAGATTCTAAGTCAGGCTTTCGCAGTCTAATGGGATGGCCTTCCAAATTTGAAATTGTTGTGCCAAATAGTATGAGCAGATGAGGTGAGACTGGGAGGAGCTTTTAAAATCAAATTTTCCATATGGATAAGCAGCTCAAAATCCATCAAGTTTAAAAGCACGACAGGGATTTGGTGGGTACGTGGGAAAAAATCCATACAGTCTCACACCAGCAGTAGCTTCAGAGCATTTGAAGTTCCTAATGATTAAACCATTTCCAGATTTTTTTTTTCTAAATAAGAAATCCTATTTCTCAGCTCATCCTGAAAATTAGCTAGCCATTGCAATCATTTAAAAGGATTTTTTATAACTAATCTAGCCAATAACTTCTAAAACTCCAAGGAAAAAAAGAAATGTTAAGGTAAAAAGAATATTTTAAAATGAAACAAATTGTAATAGAATAAGAACAAAGATTAAGAAATAATGGATGTATCCAGACCTTAAATGAAAACAATCCAGTGCCAAGGTGAAAACATACCAACCCTAATCCATCCATCCTGATCCATCCACATCCCCCTTATCATTTTTGTAGAGGGGGTTGGGGTGTCACTTCAACAGTGGCAATCACCTAGAGCCAAGCTTCGAACTATCACATGGCTTGCTGTTCGCCATGGTTGTTCTTCCATACCACACATTCACACTCAAACCAATGGCCAGTTTAGTGTGTCCACACCAACTGCTGCATATCTTTGGAAGGAAACAAGACACCTGGAGGGAATCCATGCAAAAACAGGGACAACATGAAAACTCTGCACAGAAGGCACTGCAGCTGAGAATCAAACTGGAGAACCTCTATTTGTGAGGTAACAATGCTCTCTGCTGTGCTACTGTGCAGTCCCAATCACCAGCACTGATATCGCTATGTAATAAACCTAGACAATACTTGCTCACTCACTTTTAATCCATTGTATGCTTGCCTGACACATAGGAAAATTGCAGAAAGTTTTCTGTACCTTGATGTCTATCAGTCCCTAAATGAAAAAAATGAGAACTACTATAACATTAAGGAGTTAGGAGGGTGGCCTAATGGTTAAACTGTTTGCCTTACAAACACAAGGTACAGGGTTTGAGTCTCACAAGGGATAATTATCTAGGCTTAAAATGGCTTGCAAGAACAGTTATCCCAGTACTAACCTATGAAGGCAAGAGGCATAATAAAGTATACACTTGATCCGTGAAAACAAATTGTCTTATTTAGTAACTCAGGTATGTTGTTCCTAACATGAACTGCTAATACTGCAGGAAACATGGACTGTTGGAGTTGTCAAAAATATCTCCATCACTATCATCATTCCAAGAATGCACTATTTTCCTTGTATTATTTTCAAGAGATGCTTGCACAAACCTGTACCCTCATACTTAATACCATTACAATGCCCACAAAAACTTCAAGATCTATATCTTAAAGGATGAAATCTGCCATTTTACTAGAAGCTGCATCAGAAATAAAATGTACCTGTTCCAAAGCCGAGTCCTTCTGTATCTACTAGACAACATAGCTGTCCCTGAGCCATACCTTTCCTTATTATGAAATTTTCACACAATAATTCAATATCTGTAGGTATTGCAGATTACCGAAAGAGTAGGTGTTGCTATAATGTTTCTGTTAGTAAAATTTATCCCAACATACTGTGAGGACAGGAAGTCCATCTTGATTAATTCCAATATTAGTAATATTAATAATGTGAAGGCACTGCCTGCTCTGTTGGTGTAGAGGGATAAAGTCCTAATCGTGGCCCAGATAACTTGGGTTTGATTAGTGTCTCAGGAGATTGAATTGCAACAGGAAAGAATGGGCATGCCCATCTTGGGAAGAATTGCACTCATCGATGATACTCCCTAAAGGAAGGAATGGTCCATAGAGGGGAGTTGCCCTCATACATAGGCATGGGGGAGGGGTGTGTAATGCATATAAAATGAAACCCCAACCTAGATGGAAGAACAAACAGCTGAGCTCACATGACACTTAACACCATGACCAGCCCCAGCAAATACAGGAATAGTAAGGTCCAAGGGGACCAAACTTCTTTTTTTTTTAATTTGAAGGCACTATCAGTTACTACCCTCTAAGTGTGATGTGATACTCTGCTCACAGTTGCTGAAGAGTTTCGTCTTCATTAGTTGACAGACACTTGAAATCAGAGCTAAACACTGGAAGGCAAACTAGCTGCTATTCAGAGAATGAAAAGTACCCTATCACTTTAGGTAAAGCCTGGTAAGAAGGGAGAAGAGACAATGTGGAGCAGAGCTCGAAATACTTATGAAATCTATACCAGAGGTAGCACCAGTTTATTTGAAAGATTTGTGGTGATATCAAGAAAAAATGGCAGATAAACAAATGGCCAAAGTTTAAGATGCAATGCAAAAAGAGAAGAGCATTTAAGACAGATGTTACAGATGGTGGAACGTCCAGGAAGGACCATGAAATTAAGTTTACAGAACACATTATGTGGATCCATATGATCTCATGAGGCAAAATTAAATGATTAGCTTGGTGAGGTCAATAAGTGGTATAGCAGGTCAAGGGTGGGGGTAAGCAGGTAGAGTCAGATACCTTGGTGGAAACGGACAAAGTCAAAATAGCCATTAAGGAAAATAAGAAAGAGAATGTCTGTAGTCACAAGTGATTTCCTATTGAGTTTTACACATGAACACATGAATTTATGTAGTAGTCATAGTTTTTTTCCCCAGGCCATTTGAAAAGATGGAAAGGCAATAGATACAGATAATTGCAATATTTCATTCATCAACTGCTGTATAAGGATCTTGCCTAAAACAATATGGATCAAGTTCTCCCAGACATTATACAGAAAGGACAGATGTGTTCCATTAGGAATAGGTGGTTCACAGACAATTGATGGTTAGTACTCTAGTTGAGTTTATGTAACATACCAATAAGGTGAATGGAAAAACAAATGAAATGGGCCTATTTTTTTTTTCATTTTAGGAGACAGGTAGGCTTAGTGTGCTGTGAATTCCTCTTTGAGGTATCAATGTGGAGAAGGTTTAGTGATGCCTTCATAATAAGGATTAAGGCAAGTTATAGGCCTGCACAATTGGAGGTCATGTTCAAGAGAGGACTTCCATCGCTAGTCAATGTTCATAGAAGCATTTTCTAGGAATATTCTTTTTTAGGCTGTCTTTGCTTTAGTAGAACTAGCAAGTATGAATCAGAATTAAGAAGGTATTATTTCAGCTGTATATTGTTGATTGCATTCTAATAATAACAGAAAAACTTGATCTTGCTTTGAAGACAATACAAGATTTTAAAGACTTCAAAATTGCTTCAGGTTTATGGTGTAAAAGAAGACAGTCCTCATAAAATTTGGAAACGGTAAGAAAAGATAGAGGAAATGACACTCAAGGAGGACTCTTTGACAGATATTTAGGTTTAGTTGTAGGTCGTTGTCTGGAGGACATGATTAATAAGAATTAGTAGTGCACCAGGGATAATATACAAGCCATTTTGGATAAAGGAAAGATTTTGGTTTATAGTGTTTTACAGACAAGTAATTTCATTAAAATGATGGTTACCCAGTCATTTAATTTAGGAATCTCCCTATCCAGTAAAGTTATTTAATCTTACAGGAGGATATTAAATTATAGACAGATGAAGATAACAATGCTGCAACTCTTTTTGACAAGCTTAAAAGTTCAGGATTGATGTAGGAAGAGGTAAGACACATTTCATCTTATGAAGTAATTAAATGCTCAATTAATTTTTATTTATTTATTAATTTATTTGACATTTGTTAAAGAGGTTAGTCCGACTGGGCAGCAGCCCTTTTTCAGAGGAGACCCGAGGAGAAAAGCTTAAAAAAATACAAGTAAGAAAAATATTAAAAAGGCAGATAATTACAGGTGGTCGAGTCATAACCAAACACAAAATAGAGCAACAATTATAATAAGATAATTTGGAGAAAAAGACAACCTGCTGGAAATGTTCAGTGGGTTAATCAAGGTAATAGAAAACAAGAGTTAAAAAAAAAACTATGGACTGATCATAAGGATCCTAAATACAGAAATATATATATATATATATATATATATATATATATATATATATATATATATATATATATATATATATATATATATATATATATATATATATATATATATATATGTGTGTGTGTGTGTGTGTGTGTGTTTACATTATATACAAAGAGATAATTTCAACACACAGCCATTATCCTGGATTATTTTGCTGGAGGCTGAGAGTACAAACTAGCCATACGTATGTATAGTAAAGAGGAAAGAAGCAGAAATGGGAGGTTGCTGCAGGAGTATTCAGGGGAATATAGCAGGAAGAGAAGGTATGACTAAGTTGGGTGATTGCATGGGCATGTCTATGAATTGCAAAGGCAATCCTTTAGAGCTCTTTTAATAGAATTAGGGTTAGGGATAGATTTAACACAAGGTTGTAGTTTATTCCAAGCATTTGCTAGTGAGCAGCTGTAAAGAAGTGTGCCAATATTTTTGTTGGAGGTATAAACTTGGAGAAGATGCTGTTGAAAGCTAGAGCTGGCACAGTTGGGAGTGTAGAGATGGATGAGGGAAGAGAGAGAGAGAGAGAAGGGCATGAGGAGGAGTCTTGAAGTATAGAATGAGCCATGAGAAGTTGGGGCAGGAGGATTTGATGTTGAAATTCCAGCCAGTGCAGGTTAGTCAAAACTAGGCAGTAATGGGAGTGGTAGGGGAGGTTAGAGGCAAATCTTTCAATTTTTATTATAGGTGAGTTCCAGTTTAGACAAAAGGTTGGACTGGAGATGTGTAGGAATAGGGGCTACATAGAGTAAGGTTGGAGTAGGAAAGCTTTTGCAAGAGATTGTCTTGAAGAAATTGTGAGGAATTTGTTGTGCCTGTATAACAGGCCAACTTTTGATGAGTCTTTTTAATGGACTGCTGAGTATGGAGATCTAACTCACTGATGATAACTCCAAGACATTTTGTGTGAGGTTCAATAGAGATGACAGTGTTGTTAAGGGAGGCGACAGTAAAGGTAGCTTTATGATTTTGGAGAGATTTAGGGAAAAATAAGAGAAGGGTTTCTTAGGGTTAAGTAGCAGTTGATTGGATATAAGCCATTTTTCAGAGTATTGAGGCTGTTGGATGAGGTTGTGAAGGTGGGAGATATTGTCAGAGCAGGAGATGATAGTGGAATTATCAGCATATTGAATCACTGAAGAGAATGTACACGATAAGTGGGGGTCATTGATAAAAATGTTAAATAACAATGGTCTAAGGATGGATCCCCGGGGTATCCCTGTTTGTACAGGTAAGAAGGGAGAAAGGTTAGATTGCCATTTAACAACTTGGAATCTATTGGAGAGATAGCTGGTCATCCAAGAAAGTGCAGAGTGGGAGATATCTAAGGTAGTTAGTTTGAATAGAATAGAAGTAATTTGTGGGAAATAGTGTCAAAGGCTTTGGACAGTCCAGAAACAAACAGGAGACTAGCTTATTGTTGTCATGAGAGCTAGCAATAGTGTTAATGATGGATGTGAGAGTGGTAGCTGTACTATGTTTTGGTAAAAAAACATGTTGTGTAGGGGTTAAGAGATTTTCTTGCAGAAGGTGATTGAAGAGTTGTTTGTGAATGCACTTTTCAAGTATTTTTGACAGGGGAGATAGAATGGCAATTGGTCTAAAACTGGAAGCATTACTTGAGGTGCCACCTTTATGTAAGGGAATGACATAAAATTTCTTCCAGATATTAGGTACAGTATTTTCCTTGATGCATCTATTTCCTAGTATGAAGATAGGATAGCTGATGGAATTGGCAGCAGTTTTTGGTATTTGAGGAGGAAGGTTGTCAACTGATGGAAAATATGTTTTGAGTTTGCTTAGAAGAGATTTGATATAGGTAATAGTGACAGGTTTAAAAGAGGAAGAGAAAGAGGTTATACTGGTGGATGGAGGGGAGGTAGGGTGGATAATGGTGGCATTCTTGGTTAGATTACAGATGGAGTCAATGAAGAAGGGATTTAGAAAGGTAGCAGTATCAGTGGAAGAGCAATAACGACGGGGTTAGGTGTTGAGGGGCTTCCAGGATGTAGTAGTTTATTAACAGACTGCAAGAATTTTTTTGGGTTGCAGTGGGGGTTATTTAGGGGGTTTTAGAAGAAGTTTTGCTTGTCAATTGTGACTTTTATTGGTTAAATTACAGAGTTATCTATAAGTCTGAAAATCTGAAGAACATTTGAATGAATTCTTTCCATCTTTTCCATATACAAACTCTCTTCTTCAAAAAGGTTCTAGTAGATTTTGTTAACCAGGGAGCAAAATTACTTTTAATTCTTATTTTTCTGGTGGGGCCAGGGAGTTAAGAGTGTCAAGAAAGATGTTATTAAATGTCAAGATGGCATCTTCCAGGGGGAGGTTATGGACAAAGAACCAGTTGGTTGAGGAGAGCAAGTGGTTGAAAGTATCTCAGTTAAACTCAGACAGATTATGGCAGCCTTTAAATTGCTGGAGTTTGTGTAGTAGTGGAGAATGTCTGAGTATGAATGTGGGATGGTGGTCACTTAGTGTATTAGGTAGGGTGGAGGGGTTATGATAGAGGTAAGGATTGAAGGTGAGGACCTAGTCAAGAGTAGAGCCAGTGTTGGAGTGTTTACTTAGATGAGTGTGAGTAGAGATTAGCTGGGAGAAGCCATAGAGTTTAATGGAGTTATTTGGGGAGTTGGTGTCAAGGGCATTCCAGTGAATGTTAATGTCATCTAGGATTGCATTTTCATATGAGATAGTCTGAGAGATCCATGAGGGCATGAGTTCCAGAACTGGAATGTTGTTTTCAGGTAGGATATAAATGGAAGCAATGGCTAATATCTTGTGATTATTCAGTTTACAATTGACAATCAGAACTTCAGTAGGGTGAAAATTTGGAGGAGAGATTTTTAGAGAAAGGAGAGAGAGCTGGTTAGAATAAAGAATAGCAAAATCTGCACCTCCTTTCTTTGGTGTATCTTGCCAGAAGACATTATAGCCTGGGAGAAGAAATTCAGAGTCAGATATGTGAGGCGTAAGCCAGGTTTCAGAGAGAGAATGAGAATATCTGGGGTGTGTAGAGAGATCCAGGCATAAAAAGGAGAAATTTTATTCATGATGCTCTGAATGTTCATAGATAGAATAGATACATTTTTGTTGGATGTGAATTTGAGAGTCTGAGAGATTGTACTGGGGATAGAGATTAGGGGTGAAAGGGGACAGTAGAGAGAAAAGAGATGAAGTCAGGTTCAGGGTTAGGATGCATTTTACCCAAAAGTAATAAGTTAAGAATGAGGATTTAGAGAAGTATGGTGGAAATAATGAAAGAAGAGTTTAGTTTTAGATTTAGGGAGGAGTGTAGGCAGTTGGAATATCTTGATTTTATGCAGTGTGCAAACAGGATGATAAAAAAGTGAAGAGGTTATATAGAGAGAGTAGGTAGCAGAGTGATCGGTTTGGAGGTGGGTTATAGTAGTTGCGGAGTGTCTGTGCATGAGGATACAGTGATAAGAGGTAGCAATGGAAGTAGGACAGAGAAGGGGAGTGATACAAATAATTAGTAGGAAGTTATTTGAATACTTTAGTTTAAGGGGAGACATGGTGGGACATGGTAGGGGAGAGGAAGATTAATTTAATAGAGTTGTAGGGATGAATGACTAATGAAGAGGTCTTTTATATAATCTGTTGTTTAAAGAATAGTGGAAAGGATGTTTGATTGGAAGGTTAGGAAGGAAATTGGGTGAGGAAAGGAGGTATGGTCAACTAGGAAAGAGTGTAAGATTAAAGTATGTGGAGGTTGGTGGAAATGGGTGTGGGATAGGGGAGCAGAGTGTGACCGAGCGGAGTGATGGTGAATGGAGCAGGCTGGAATGAGTATCAGGAAACTGTAAACAAAAGAGACAGTCAGTGCAACTGTAAGCATTTAATAAAGGTAAAGACAAGGCATTAGAGTGTAAAGAACAACAATCTAAGGAAAGACAGAGGTTTAAAACAAAAACAAGGGGGGGCAAGGTATAGACATTATAATAGAGTAGAACAGAGACATTAGATTAGGATGGGGAGGTAACAAGTGATTGGCAATTGGAAAGAAACAACAACAGTAGTGGAGTAGTCAAGGTGAACAGGCTGCACAGACAGATGATAATTAGCACAATCAGCAGATTACATGGCCAGCCTGCCCATGAACACTACGGTAAAGTGACCAAGCACCATACACACAGGTTTCTTCCACACTCTACACCACCGGTGTATACATGCGGGGACATTTTTCGACACAATCCAACCAAATGAGAAGGGCTGCAGCAGGCAACATGGACCAACATGTGCAAGAGGCTCATGGAGGTGAGGATGTGAATGCTGCCGAACAACGCTTAGTGAGGTGACAGAACACTTTACAGACCCAGGGTAACCTACCAGGGGCTACATGGGCTGGAGATAATGGAGCACTATGGGGTGGACAGATACCTCCTACAGCAGCTTGGTGAACTGCGCCGGCCACACCTGACACATCGAACAGGCCGAGGGAAACCCATCCCAGTGGATACCAAGGTATGTGTTGGCCTAGGTATACTAGCCACAGGTACCTGCCAATGTACAACTGGTGATATCATGGGGATCTCACAGGCATCTGCATCCAGAGTATTGCACCAGTTCACAGACGCCATGTCATCACGTGCCAGTGAACACGTACATGTCCTCAACACACGTGCTTTGTTGGCCAGCAATATGCGTCTCTCCCACCAAATGGCAGACTACCCTGGGGTACTGGGTGCTATAGCCTGCATGCATGTACAAATCAAAGCACCACCTGGTGAGCGGGGTAGGGCCTACAGTCTCTGCAGGGGCATACCCTTCAACAGCTAGTCCGTATGCGATGGACAGGGCATTAAACTGAATGTGTGTGCTGTCTGCCCTGGAAGCTATGACAATTCCGATATGTGGCATCTGACGCAGCTGTACCACACCTTTGGCAATATAGACATCCACTACAGTCACATAGTGGGGAATGCTGGGTAACCACTGGAGTCATGGCTGATGACACCCATCAGCAATGCACACACACCTGAACAACTACACCATTCTGAGGCACACACACAGGCAGAACATATAATTGAGCATGTGTTTGGGATGCTGAGGTCACAGTTCTGGTGTCTGGACACATCTGTTGGAGCCTTGCAGTATTCACCAGCTACATGCACACAAATTGTTATGGTATGTGCTATGCTACACAATCTGATCCTGCGGTAACAGTTGCAGCAGGAACAGCATGGGGCGGGGCCACACAGCCCCCCACCAATGCCAAGGCCTGTACTGGCACAGTGTGACTTGGAGGAGGAACTACCTGAGCTGTACCCAGTCGGCGAAAGGAGGCATGCACAGTATGACCTGCCCTTGGCAAGGAGGCAACACATGGCATATGCACTGGCACAGTAGGTACCCAGGGAATTTCACCCTCTCTGACTCGCACAGACAGTACAAGGGATGCCAAACATGATACTACCTGTGCTCAGCCATGTACAGGAAGTGCACTGTGTGCATCCAACATAGGCAGCCCTCCAGCACCATCCTCAACTCTGGAACACCCCCAAGGTAAGTCAATCAACCTACCAATTGGCAGTTGCATTAGAATGTGTATTTACCTGTAGCTATGGTATGGATGTGAGCATACAAGGGAATTTGGTGGCCGACTGTTAGGGCAGCAGACAGTGCACGTCCATAGTGGCCCCGTGACATCTGTTGCACAAACCGGGGTCACAGTAGTAGCCAGTAGTTCACAGGGTGTCCTAACCCACTGCAGGTTATGGGCTGAACATCATGTCTGTCCATACAGCCCACACAAGTCTCATACAGCTGGACAGGTGTAGACCACTACAGGGAAATGCTATACAATGGCTTCTGGAGATGCCCAATGGATGACCCCAACCCCCACAAACACACACACAGACTACAGCAGGCCAGGCAGTTGGATGCAGGTTGTGAAGGCTAGGATGTCTGAAACCACTATGCTGGTAATTCAAGCTAGGATCTGACGAACATTGGTATGCCTCCAACCAGTAGGTGGGTACACACACTGAAATGGAGTACCTGGCATACCAGTACAGTAGTCACAAATGTGTACAACTGTCAGCTGTGTCCCCCTTCCAATGTACACATGTGAGAGTCAGGTGCGCCACCCCCGGTGCTGTGTAGGACTGTGTATGCAGTTGAATGTCCCCCCACGCTGTGCAGAAATGTAGCAACAGTCAATGCCACATGACTGTTAGCTACCCTGCAGATACAGCATGCCACCTGTCAGTGTACAACGCAGGGGTCGGCACCACAGTACTGACTATATGGACATGTGACACATGTGATCCAGTTGACCATACTGGGCATGCTCAAACACATGACGGTATAACGGTAATGTCAGTCGACAATATGCGTAACAGTCTTACTGGGCAAGCTCACACACTGAAACACAGAACGGCCAGGTCTGCAAACACCAGTGGTCCGTACATATCTGCCAGTACCTTGCTATACTGTTGGATGACTGTGCTGTATGGTATGTGTGTGGTACTGTCTATTGTCTGTATATATGCCATGGTGTATTGGCAATTCACATGAGCTGTCTGCGCAGGGTATTGCTACCAACACGTGCAAAGGACGGTTCCTTGTTTTTGTCCAGAACGACACCTTTGGATACGGAGTGGGTAAGGCACATTCCAGCCGGTGGGAGCGGTTGTGCATGGGTTTGCACATTGTTAAGCAAGGCTGACCTCTGGTTACAGCTCCTTATACTAGTTTAGACTCCACATTTCTTTAACAGTGCAATACTCGCATACTGGTAGACAAACACGCGTACAACCGCTCGCTCACTCACTTGCACGTGCCCCGACATTGGTGCTTCCATTTGTCACTCACGCTGGGCGGGCGCGATCCCTTGTGATGCCTATTACATCGAACTACATGATTACAGTATCGGGTATGGCTAAACATCAGGCGACGGCAGGCGTTCGACTGTACGGACTCGGCGGCCTGTCCAGCGACGTCATCATATGATATGCATCTTCCTCATACAATCTTCTCCCATCTGGCTGATACATGGGAACCGATACTCTGCAATGCTGACATGTGAATGTGTTTTGGGAAACGCATCTCTTGGCCGGGTCATGCTACCGCATACCTATTGTAGGATTTCCACCTTTTAGATTGTCCACATTCTAGGTGTAACACCTTTCCCACTTTGCATGGGACAGTCCCTCATTAGGCATATGTGTCATGCGACAATACTTTAGCCATAGCTAATGTCCCAATTACAGGACAATATTATATTCTACGTGTCTGTAATAGTAACAGTTATTGTATACATGACACGTCGATATGTTATGTGAAGTAGCATAAGCAACCTGACTACTGCTAGACTAGGCTTTGATTTGTGTGACTATGTATATGTCTGTACTATGCATGGCTGTAGGTATGTTCTGACCTGGTACGTCTGACATTTCTACAGAGCAGCTCCCACTTTGGCCATTTGGAAAGGTGGCAGCCCTATAGGACCTATATGTAGAGTTGTCACATTTGGCAATGCAACACATACCCACAGCCAGTAGTATACTGACTACTTCACCGGTTTGCATACGTTAAGGTTAGTCTTGTAGCATTATAGTTGCTAATACTGTTTCCTATAACATATACCTGTTTCAGATACAACAATATCATTTTATGACAACACTACACACAATATATGAACTCTTTTCCCAATATCACAGGCCATGTGCCATAACATTCATTTTGCAGGACACAACTGTCCAGAGTAGAGTGTCCCTCACAAAGGCAGACAGGTGGTAACCCCACACTATTATGCTATCATCTACCTACAGTGGTCGGCGGAATATGTGCTTTCTGTCACTAACAGACCTCACATACGAATGGGGGAGAATGAACACTTGTATCAGGGACACTGCATAACACCCTGAGGGACACATTTGGATGATTGGTTCTATTAACCTGACACATTGACAGTCACAGGGCATATGTATTCATTCACATTTGTTGAGATAAATGCTGTACATGACTCATACATGTATTCATTTATCATTACGTGTATTCCGCCACCTGTCCACCTAAACATACTAGTTCTGGAAGTGTTTAGTTAGGACTGTGTTACATTCTGATTCATAATCATGGATGGCCATGCTAATCAGGTGCAAGGCACTGTTATAGTCCCTATGTGTTCCCACAATGGTTTATGGAATATCCAGTAGATGAACTCTTCAGGTGTGGGAGGTATAGGCATCTGCTATGCCCACATAGGAATATTAATTACTTCCACGAGGCGTGCCTAATACATGTCTGCCAACCAACACCTGCACACTTATGCCCATTATGGCATACCCATGATTCCCCTACCTGACACCCCTCTACAGCACTCATGACTCATATTTACTGTGAGCGCAGCTGGGGTATGAACACACCCTTACACACTGCACACACTCCCCATCTCGGGACACATGTCATACATTCTGTCAAACCATGTGTTATCAGACTTGCACAACCTACTGCTCTGTGTACAGCTACATCCTGCTCGCATCGATTACCACGGGTTCATATGTAAAGTGAATTATTGGTGTCCCACAAAGGACCCCGTTATCCATGTTTAAAGTGTAGACCTTGCAGATCTCTCACACTGGTACTTTCCTGCCGGTATTTTTGAAAGCAGCGGTGTATTCACCTTTATTGCATGTCTGCATGTCTAACCAGCCTAGCTGGGCAGTGTGGGAGGGCAACGTTTGTTTCTTGGACCTCCCAATAGCATATGCCCAGTCTGTATATCTACAGTAACATATAGATATATATATATATATATATATATATATATATATATATATATATATATATATATATATATGTATATATACATATATATATGATATTATATTTATATTTCTGTGTCTGTATATGTATGTATATATATATATATATATATATATATATATATATATATATATATATATATATATATATATATATATATGTATAGAGAGAGAGAGAGAGAGATATGCTGTCAGGCATTATGTCTATTCGGCCATCTGTTGACCTAATATCACTAGTTCTGGTGGGGTTTAGTTAGGACTGTGTTGGATTCTGATTTGTAATCACGGACGTCCATGATCATTGGGTACAGGGCACTGATATAATCCCTATGTGCTCCCCAAATGGCTTACGGACTATCCAGTAGATATGCTCTTCATGTTTGGGAGTTATGAGCGTCAGCAATGCCCACATAGGAATATTAACTACTTCCGCTGGACGTGCATACTACATCTCTGCCAACCGACACCTGCACACTTAGGCCCATTATTGCATACCCATGATTCATCTACCTGATACCCCTCTACAGCACTCATGACTCATACTTACTGTGAGCGCAGCTGGTGTATGAACACACCCCTATACACTGGAAAACAAAACTGAAACCACAGCTTAATCCAGTAATGGTACAAACCAGGCTGATGCGATTAGCGCTTTCTTTCACTTTATTTAAAATGTGAACTTCTTCAGAAACATGTGCCCTCCCCTGCACAAGTCATTTAATTCCTATAAAACAGGATATGAACGGTTTGAATATTCCAACGTATTTAATCACGTTACGTCTGATAAAGCGATATGAATTCGTGAAAGCGCTTACATTTTGTCTGTATTTTACCTTCTTGTGATTAAATACGTTGGAATATTCAAACCGTTGACTACGTGTTTCTATGAAACAGTGACTGGCTCTTGTACTGGACTTTTGAACTGTTATCGTTTGGCTGCTGCATTTGTTCCTAGGGTTCCACGAGGTTTTTGTACATATATGTATATATATATATATATATATATATATATATATATATATATATATATATACATATATATACACACACACATCTGTGTGTCCGTTGACCAATACATTTCCCGTAGAAACATACTTACTCATGCGTATTGGGTTTTATCTCTGCTTCAACAGCATACTATTGCGTTAGTCATTATGACACCGACACTTCACTCCGGTTAACTTGTAATCGGTATATAGCACATTATACAGCGGACAGATGTCGCACTTTCTTCAAGTATGGAGTACCGCTGATAAGTGTGTTGGGATACAGTGTCATTTGACCTATTCCTCGTCTACACAGCCTAGTATACCTGCTACTGTATTTGTGTACACTACATATGAGTAGTGGTCAGTATGTGTAGCTATGGCTGCGCCAAGCTAGTCGCCCGAGTATGGCTGGATTTGGTGGCCATTCAGGAATGGGGCCGGGTTGTGCGATGGGTATTCAATTATGTATCCAGCTGTGTTACATTTGGATGGCCCAGTTCCATCCAGAGCATTCTGTGGGTGTGTGCCAGTGACGTTTCTGTACATGTGTATCGCACATTTTAATATTCACATGTTTGTGTGATTGTGTTCTACAGTATGACCTGTCAGGTTGTATTGCGGACGTGTATGCTTGTTCTATGTGTTTCTTTCTGATTCACACGCTGCTCCCTCATACACCTCCAGTTCACCTATTGTGCATCCAACACAGTTTTGCCTTTGTGGATTATAACATTACCCATCACCCCTGCACACATATTCCAGACACTCCATCCATCCCTTCTTTGGTTGATGACCCATGGCACAGTCAAGGGAACACATTTGCATACACTACATATGTCCGGTACCTGTATGGGTGTGAGGATTACCCTGGCATTTTTCACATTCCACACGCTGTACATCACGCACATAGATACATGCCAGTACTTGTCTTTCATGACATGGTAGGTACACCTGGGTAATACCCGTTCAACTTTTACACATCCTGACATAAACGGCCTGGACCGCATATGGGCGGATTTCTGGCTGACTGCTCTGACCATTGGTAGGGTTGCCACATTTTCATATTGCTAGCATGGGATATTTTCCAGACACAAATCAGATTCTACAGGACGACACATACCCACAGTCGTACTACGGATACTACTTTTGTTTTATGCCTACATGTTGGCTTATTGTTGTAGCAGTTTATATACTTTGTCTGTTTCCTATACTTGCTTATTCTATTTCTTGTAATGTGGTATGTTACATACAGATATTACTATTGTATGTGACTATTACATGCGATGTGGGACATACTTATGTCATATGGTCTCAGGATATTTTATACTTAGAATGGTTTCGGTATGGACACAACTGCTCAGCTGTGTACTATCCCTCACAATGTGGGACAGGTGGTAACCCTGACTATTGCGCTAGACATAGCTATTATTGGCGCTCTAACATGATGCGTTTCATTTCCACTTGGTATAACTATGTACACTGCATTGGGCTACGGACACACGGTTTTAATTGTCATCTGTTCGAGGAATGGAGACTCGATATTCGCTAACGGACATTTGTGTTTGCTTCTTGTGTTCGCAAGAACTGTCTTGCATTCTTTGCATACATTTCAGCATCCACGGACACTTACAGGTGTGATTACTATTGCAGGCAGACTGTAATATTCAGCATTTTAGGTTGCACGTCAACAGCCGACATTTCCACGCCTCCCTGCTGCACTTCGACATGCCCCATGCACTCGCGCTCATTTCCTATGCACTTGGCTGTGGTGGCAGCACACCTTCATTAATATATATCATGCCGCACGGTCAGCGCAAGCCTAATGCCAGCCTTGCGCCGAGCTTCATGAATCCCGGGGATGGTTTAAGGTTGGGTGCAAATGGTCATTGTGGCCCAGTTACTTTATATTTTCTATCATTTTATACTGTCTGTAAGGCCACTCTGACATACATGCTGCTCACTGAAAACTGACCATCTAGTTGCAGTAAGGGCTTTATCCCTTCTTCCCATGGGGGCCACTCAGTTGTGAAATTTTTGTTAATTTTATCGCATTCTTCACTGTTTACTTTTATTATTATCTGTAGTATTTTGAATCTAACAAGTTCAGTAATATGAAGATGATCTCAGCCTCTCTTTATCTGTAATATAGAAATCCATTGATGAATTATACAAATTTATTATGGCTGACAAAATAACTTTTCCATATATATATCCATCTATTGCCTCTTTTACCATTTGTGCACATGGGATTTGAGTGTCACTTCAACAGTAACACTCATCTAGATTTAGGGTTTACACTTCTGGGTGGCTAGCCCTGCCACAGCAGTTTTTCCATACCACAGACTCACATGCACACTCACACCTATGGCCAATTTAGACTGTCCAATACAAATACATACACATGTCCTTGGAATGTGGGAGAAAACTGGACCACCCAGTGGAAACCCAAGCAAACAGAAGGAGGACAAGCAGACTCCACATAGAGGCACCCCAGCCAAGAGCTGACCCAGTGAACCTCTTGCTGTGAGGTGATACTATCTGCTACACCACAGTGCCACCCTCATTTGTATGTATTATTATATATTTGTGTGTTATATATATATATATATATATATATATATATATATATATATATATATACATATATATATATATGTGTGTGTGTGTGTGTGTGTGTGTGTGTCTGTGTGAGACTGTGTATGTATATACAGTATGTGTGTATATATATATATATGTATATATATATATATATATGTATATATAAAGAGAGAGAGAGAGAGAAAGAGAGAGGGAAAGGGAGACAGATAGATAGATTGATAGATAGATAGATAGATAGATAGATAGATAGATAGATAGATAGATAGATAGATAGATAGATAGATGTGTTTTGCTTGCATTCTGTTTTAACAGCATATTAAAACTTCAAAAGAGACCACAGCTCTCTCTGTTCTGAGTTCTAAAATTTCTATTTAAGGAGTAAACTAAAACATTTCAGAGCTTTACCAGAAAGGCTCATCCAGACTCTGCTACACTTTGCTGTGAAGGAAAGGTTAGTTTGCTGTTATTTTTTGTATTTCTGTATTGCCTTTCTATATTTTGAATACTGTAGTTTGTTTTCTTTACCTTGTGTTTTGCTTGCATTCTGTTTTAACAGCATATTGAAACTTCAAAAGAGACCACAGCTCTCTCTGTTCTGAGTCAGGCAGAATTTTTTCCCTCCCTCCCTCCCACCCATTTAAGTTGTCTTGTTAAATACCACTGTCTTTCTATTTGGCCGCCTCTTATGTTAATCTGACCATATATCTCATTTCTCTCTACTTTCACTGGCTTATGTGAGTAATCACAAAACCATCACTTTTGAAATCCCACCCCTTCAATTATTTAAATTTATTGGCCATCCTACAGTATTTCATAGTACCAAAATACAAAAGTAACCACCCCTTTCAGTCCATCTTGCTGTTTTAAAAATAGTAACTCTCCACTAAACCTTAACTTTTTAAACAGGTAAAACTCAAGTTACCTACTTTCATATCTAACTTCTCTAGTGCACACTGCAGAGTGCATTCTTTTCAATCTTACCTTTAAGCATCCCTGTTACTAGCACTTTCTCTAATACCTAAAAGATCATCTCTACTTGACTCCAAGTAGACTTTTCTCTATCTGTTAAACCTAGCACTTGCTCCTACAGTACTTATTACCTTGATACAGCACTCTTATAGATAGCACCCCAAACAGGCAAACCCCCATTTCTCAGTCACCCACGTCCCCGGAATCTCTTTTAAAGTTTTTTGTCTAGTCCTTCTAGCATGTCGAGGATCAGTTGCTAGTGTCCTCTCCTGCTCAGCTGGTGAACCTGGGAATATTGAGGCAATGTTACAATTGCCTCATGTACACAGACAACCCTCTCCTCCTCCCACAAAACACAAATACATGCGAGAGATGCAACTATACGGCCAAACTGGAGGCTGAGCTCTCTCAACATAGGACTGGCAAGACCAGTCAGGAGGAGAAGGTTACCACACACACTATAGACCCAGTCTCACATAGTACCATCACAACCTCAAATCATACACATAAACACACAAAGACATACTCGGCTCTGATCAAAAATCTACCAAAACAGCAGAGGCCACCAAAGCAGACACCCAAACAACCACCACCTCAGAACACAACACCTGCAACACATAGACCTCACAGTCAGAGTGTCAAACAGTCACAGCCCTTAAGGCCAAACACAATGCCAGACACACTAGTCATTGGTGACTCCATAGTCAGACACACTGACGTCCCGCTCACCAGACTGAGTAAGGAGAAGGTCACAGTAAGCTGCCTGTCGGGCGCTAGAATCCGCCACATAACGCAAGCACTCAGGTCTCTCAACAGCAGGTACAAATACGACTCACTCATTGTCCACGCTGGTGTAAATGACCTGAGACGTACCTCCTTGGACTACATGAAAAGAGACATTGAGGAGCTCTCTGATTATGTAGCCCAGGCAGGTATGACCCTGACCTTGAGCAGTATCCTATCTTCACCAAGAATGATGCCACAATACAGAGATAAGATGATCAGCTTTAACAATTGGCTTAAACTCTGGTGTCATTCAAAGGGGATCCAATGTCTGTCTGCCTGGGATGACATGCTGGACAAGCCACGCTGCTTCACAAGGGACGGCTTGCACCTGTCACCCCTGGGATTCCGGATATTGGCAAAGGCTCTTGCCACCCCATAGTGCCTTTTAGGCAAGGCTCAAATTCTAAACCTACCACCCTAGAACACAAAAAGGAAAAAACTACGGGTAATGCTGCTCAATGCCAGAAGTCTAAATCTCAAAATGCACTTTTCGAGGCCCTTCTCAGTATGGAGAACATCGATGTCTGTGCAGTGACAGAAACCTGGTTCAGGGCTCCTGAGAGCACCCCAGCACTATCAGGTTTTACCTCTTATCATGCGTTCGGCCCCAAAATCCGGACAATACCAAGAAAGGAGGGGTATCCATATTCATCAAGGACACCCACACCTCAAGACTGGTGGCAATGCGATGCATCGGAGACCATCCAGGTGCAATTAACCATAGGCAAGACTGCTCTGCAAATTGTAGCATGTTACAGGCCACCCTCACAAACTCAGGAACCTCACATGGCCTTCCTGAAAACACTAGAGGGATAAATGTATCACCAAACACCATCATACTAGGTGACTTCAATTACCCTAATGTAGACTGGGAACACTACTCAAGCCCAAACACCCTAGCCCAAAAGTTCCTGGAATTCATAAACTCAAATGCCATGGAACAACTAGTCACCATCCCACAAGAGGAGAAAACATACTTGATCTCATCATCACGAACATGGGAGCACAATGTTCAACACCGGAAGTATACCCCTCACTGGTGAGATCAGATCACAAACTAATCTCGCTGGAGGTCCTCATCCCACCCCACCTGAAATAAAAAGACCACAGTAAAGAACTTCTCGAAGCCGACTTCACACTTCTAAAGACTAGTGTGGTCTCCTTTAAGGCCCCGAGCGGAAAACAGTACTCAAGCCACTGAATCACTTACAAATGCCTTCTACCAGCACCTGCAGGACTGCATGGATAAGGCAATCCCAAGCAAAACAAAGACTCTTTGTACCAAAGGCAAGCGTCCAGTCTGGTGGACCCCAGCCATAAACAAACTCTACAACAAAAGGAGGAAGCTACTACAAGATAGAGCAAAATCCTTAAAAGGTAAGACACCCTTGATCACTATAAGTAAAAACTAAGAGCTCTCATAAAATCATCCAAAGCAAATTTTGAGAGAAAAATAGCTAAAGACTCAAAAGACAATCATAAGGCCTTCTTTAGCTATGTTAGAAACCTGGGAGGAAACTCCCAGATATGCTCAGAACTAGTTCAAAATGATGTGAAGATTACTGATCCTACAGACATTGCCAACATACTGGCTGACAGGTTCAGTGCAAACTCCCCTCCCCAAAGGAGATATCTATACCAAGCGATTGCAGCCCCCAAACATCTCCAACGCCCAAGTGAGAACTGCTCTCTCCAAAGCAAAAAACACAGCATCCATGGGACCTGATGGTGTCCCCGGCTGTGTGCTCCACGAACTCAACGAGGAATTAAACCCACAGCTAGGACAGCTATTTAATCATAGTCTTACCTCTGGATACATACCCACTTCACAAAGGCGGTGCCTCCACCGACCCTGGAAATTACCGGCCCATTAGCTTGACAAGCCTTATCTGCAAAGCCATGGAGAGGATCATAATGGACCTCATAAATAAAGACATAGGGAATTTGCAGACTTTGGATCCATCCCAGTTTGGCTTTGTCAAAGGCAGATCATGCCTTCTAAACTTGGTTGACTTTTTCGAAACAGTCACCAAAGCCATTGATGAGGGAAAGGCAGTCCATACAGCCTACCTCGATCTGGCGAAGGCCTTCGATACAATACCCCACTCGGGTATCATTGAAAAACTCATCAGCTTAAATGTTAACCCATACATCACAAGATGGGTTGCAAACTGGCTGAGTGACAGAACCCACAGGGTCAGAGTTGCTGGCGCCATGTCAGACTCAAAGCCTGTCACAGGTGGTGTACCACAGGGCTCAGTCCTGGGCCCACTCTTGTTTGGCATCTACTTTTCCGAAGTACAAGCAAACACAGGAGGGTTATGGCTGACAAAGTTTGCAGATGACTGCAAACTGGGCGCCATAGTAGAAAATACATCTGACACAGATATCCTTCAGTAGGGTCTCACAGAAATGGATAACTGGTGCCAGAGCCATGGCCTAAAGTTAAATGCCAAAAAATGCATAGTCATACCCTTTGGGAAAAACAAGGTTACCCCTAGCTACCAAATAGGTGGCAATCCACTGAGCACAGAAGAAGTTATCAGGGACCTGGGGACCCAGGTTGATAGTAGTCTGTCATTCGACACCCATGTAGCTAAAGTAGTTAGGAAGACCTTCTACATTGCCCACCTTATCATGAAGGGATTCTCATCTAGATCAAGGGAGGTCATAGTCTCCCTATACTCATCACTCATCAGACCAGTGATTGAGTACAATGCCCCATTCAGAATGTATCTGACCCGACACTTGCAGCAGCTGG
This sequence comes from Protopterus annectens, assembly GCF_019279795.1. Classification (NCBI taxonomy): domain Eukaryota; kingdom Metazoa; phylum Chordata; order Ceratodontiformes; family Protopteridae; genus Protopterus; species Protopterus annectens. Next base: position 1,731,696,336 of record NC_056741.1, on the reverse strand, counting down.
AGAGGCCACAAAAGTTCCTCACCAAAGGATAAAGGGTCTCAAACATCTGTCCTATGCTGCCCGACTGAAAGAACTCCAGCTCTATTCAGTAAACACGCTTGCTCAGAGGTGACCTTTGCCTAACATACAAGGCCATGTCAAACCCAGATTTGATGAATATGCTGCACCTCAAAAAATCTAGATCCATCAGAGCCACAAGGCGGGAGACTTAAACCTCGACACGGTTATTAATAGGGCGTGCTGGAGGATAGATTCATCACCCAAAGACTCCCTATGCTGTGGAATAAAATCCCGGTATATGTGAGGCAGAGCACCTCGCTGGCCTTGTTCAAGAGAAATCTTGACCAATGGATGGGAGATCGCAGATATACCCCAGGGATTACCTCAGTGTCACTGCTCGACAGAGGCACAGCAAAATAATGGGTATAGTTCCCCATACTAAAGGGGTGGTGTAAGCCACAAAACTATGGGCTAGGCTTGTAAATGCCCTCGGGCAGATAGCCTAGTATGAACCTATGAACCTATGAACCTATGATAGATAGATAGATAGATAGATAGATAGATAAATAGATAGATAGATAGATAGATAGATAGTTTATGTAAGAAACTGAACACCATGATAGGAAAAGCAGTTTAATGAAATATATATATATATATATATATATATATATATATATATATATATATATACACACACACACACACACACACACACACACACACACACACACACACACACACACACACACACACACACACACACACACACACACACACACACACACACACACACACACACACACACACACACACGGTTCTGTAACACTTCATGGAATATCAGCTATAGTGAATAGCCATTTGTCTAACCCCTATTTGTTAAAGCTGCTGTTCATCAAAATGTAAATTTTATCTAGGGAAAAATCAGCGGTTGGCCACCATCTGGAATTTCTCCTTTGTCCCACTGTAGTTCATTCATGTTTTTTTTTTTTTTTTTTATGGTGGCTTGGTTGGCCAACCGCTGGTTTGCCCTACTTAAAATTTGCCATTTGATGAAGAGCAGCTTTGACAAATAAGGGTTTGACAAATGCATTCGCTGAATAGCTGTACAATAAATTGATATAGATCCCATATATACATGCCTATAGACAAAGATGTAGATGCAAATATAAATGCATAGACACAAATGCACACAAGAGCATACATAAACATACACAAGCACATGCACACACGCACATACAAAGTTGAGATTTTAAATGCATAATAAATTGAAAAAGCAGTTGTATGGAAAGATGAATATTCTAACCTGTCCAAATTAAAACACTATACATATAACAGTAAGCTGAGCTCTGAGAGATTTTTATAAATTAAAAATTGTAACCATAAACTTTTCAGTCTCCAAGCAGTGTCAAAAAGACTGCAAAATAAGTACGCCAGCAGGAACAATGTGCAGTAATATGATTATGACAGCTTGACAATAAATCTAATGCACAATCATTAAAATGAGCCTGGGGAGTTAATAATAGAAACACAAGCTATAAAGAAGGCTCTGCATTCTCATTTAATGGCCTCAGTGATAAGGAAGTCACTATTAGTCATATGATATAACAGTCACTGAAACACTCAGAATTATTTAAAGTGCCTAAAAATGATACAAAAACTACTATAGGTCTAAAGATCATATGCTGAGAGCTTAAGCAATTCCCCTGTTGAGGATACATTTCCAGAAGCACACTTTCTGATACTTCCCTTAAGCTGTTAAGAGGCATTGCAAAGAAATCTGTCGAGATGCATTATTTTTTAGACAGATGTTACTCTGATTAGGGAAGAATCTGTCAAAAAATAAGGATAAAGAAGTTAGTATGGTATTTCTTAATGGGATTAAACCTGATCTATTCCAACAAAGTATAAATTTGTTTTATACAGCTGAGAAACTAATTTTTCCTTTGTTTGCTTATTTATTTTTTAGAGCAGACGGGTGGATTGGAATATAAGGCTTTACATCCACCTATGACCTAGTTACAGTAATAAATGAAAAAAAAAAGGATGTAATTACAAAGCACATAACTCATCAATAATTTGTAGGACATGAACATAATAGTCAGTGACATAATAACCACTTACCAATATTATATTTTATGCATTCTGTAACAGAAAAGGATAAAGTTGTTTGACATGGTTATTTGAAATATGTCAAAATCCATGCTACTTATTCCAAGACAAAATCTCTGTGGATCTGGCTTCTTTAACTAAACCAACATTGTCAAAGAAATTTAATAGATGTTAACTAAAAAAAAAAAATAACATGCAATGCTGTCCTTGCCTATAGTACTGCTTAATCTAAATAAGCCCACCTTGCGTTTTGTCAGAATTGTAAAAATATAGTTTCAGGTGTCCTAGTTCTACTTGCCTTCTCACCTCATTCTATACCTGTTTTAATCAAACTCTTTCTTTTCAAATTAAATCAGCCTACTTTTTCAGTCTGCTAGTCAAACACTTTTATAGTCCCACATCTTATGTGTCTGATTATTACGTAATGTATCTGTTGTTTTCCTTTTGTTTTTTAACTCCTTGAGAGTGCATAGCTAACCATCAACTATCCGAAATCCTCTACTTTAGCCCCCACACCCATCTATGTTACTACCCCATGGAAGAGGTTACCTTTGATGGAAGGGAGCAGGAAAGGAAGAGCAGTGTTATGGAAAATATCACCTACTGGCTGAGGTCATCAACTGATGGGGTGAGACAGAAAAGGGAATGCTGCAGTGTAGAAGGTGGACTGGAGATGAGATTCCTGGAATATTACATATGTTGTCCTCTGAGCATTTCATAGGTAGGTAGGTACTAGGCTACTGGCCCGGGGTCCTATACAAGCCCAGCCAAAAAGGAACCCTGGCTTTTGCCACACAAGAAAATTATTTTCCTGTGCCACTGTCGAGCAGAGCCACAGAAGTGGTCCTTGGGATGAATTTTCTATTTCCCATCCAATCATCAAGATTTTTCTTGAAGAGTGCTAATGAGGAGCTTTGTTTGATATATATAGGTAGTTTATTCCAGAGTATGGGAAGTCTCTGGGACAGGAATCTATCCCTCCGGCATATTCTGCTTATTGTGGTGAGAAGGTTTAGGTCCCTAGAGCATGTAGCTTGGAGAGATTGGGATTTCTTTAGGTGGAGTATGTCCAACAGCTCTGGGTTTGACATAGCTTTGTATGTTAGGCAGAGATCACCTCCGAGTAGGTGATATCCGACGGAGTAAAGCTGGAGTTTTTTGAGACTGTCTGCATAGGGCATCTGTTTGAGGCCAGTAATCCTCTTTGTGAGGTATTTCTGCGGCCTAATCAGTTGTTGTAGATGTCTTGTGAGGTACATACCAAAAGGGGCATTGTACTCTATAATGGGTCTAATGAGTGATGAGTAGAGGGGAACAATGACCTCTTTTTTTTCTGGATGAGAAACCTTTTGTGATGTGGTGTGCCATGTAGATGGATTTCCTGACTACTGTGGTGATGTGATTATCAAAGGAGAGACTGCTGTCCACTTGTGTCCCACGGTCTCTTATCACACTTTCGGTGTTAAATATACTACTGCCTATGTTGTAGTTCATGGGTACAGAGTTTTTACCAAAGGGGATGACAATGCACTTTTTGGCATTGAGCTTGAGGCCATAACTTTGACACCAGGCATCTGCCTCAGTGAGGCCCTTTTGTAGGATGTCCACATTTGTTAGGAGTTTCAATTATGGCTTCTAGTTTGCAGTCATCTGCGAACTTCATTACCCAAAGACCTTCTGTGTTATCCTGTACTTCAGAGAAATAGATACCAAACAGGACTGGACCCAGGACTGAACCTTGTGGTACTCCACTTGTCACTGGTCTGAAGTCGGATTTGGAGTCTGCTACTTTCACAGTGTGGGTTCTATCAGTGAGCTATTTGGCAACCCATCTTGTGTCATAGGGATTTATACCTAGTTTAGTGAGTTTATCTATAATTCCAGCATGGGGGATGGTGTCGAAAGCCTTGGCAAGATCTAGATAGGCTTTGGTGACTGCTTCAAAGAAGTCTATCAGGTTTAGGAGACATGATCTGCATTTTACAAACCCGAACTGGGTGGGGCCCAGAGTTTGGAGATTACCATTGTCTTTGTTTATAAGTTCCATGATGATACATTCCATGGCCTTGCAGACCAGGCTCGTCAGGCTAATGGGACAGTAGTTCCCAGGGTCTGTGGTGGCTCCCCCCTTGTGGAGTGGGATAACTGTCACTGTGCGCCATTCAGCAGGCACAAAGTCTGAGGTGAGGCTATGATTGAACACAGTACTTAGGTGGGGTGCCAGTTCGTTCTGTCGTTCATGTAGAATGCAGCCTGGGATGTTGTCTGGTCCCATGGATGCTGTGTTCTTGGCTTTGGAGAGTGTGGTTTTTACCTGTGCAGCCGTGATTACAGGAACTTTGCATTCTTCTGGTATAGAGATGGGCTCTTTAGGGGGTGAGAAGGGGGTAAAGTTAGCACTGAACCTATCTGCCAGGATGTTGGCAATATCAGTTGGGTCTGTATATATATAGTGCCATTGTGCTGTAACTCAGAGCAGATCTGAGTGTTGCCATTGAGATTTTTGACATATCTATAGAATGCTTTGTGGTTGTCTTTAGAATCAGTGGCAATTTTGTTTTCGTAACTAGCTTTTGAGGATTTATTTTTTAAGCTATACTGCCCTATAGAATTGCTGGGCTGATATCATGGAAGGCTTATATAATAATACTGCTTGGGACTTCCCAAAGACATGGTTACAGGTCTGTGAAGTTCTGATCCCTGTGCATGTCTAACTGAATAGTATGGCTCTAGCACCTCCACTAGAAATGTCATACTGTGGCTGTGTGTCCCTAGCATGGCCAGTACTGTCTCCCAGTTAGAGACAAGCAGGCTTGAACCTCATCATGTCTCTCCTCCCTGACAGCTGCAGTAGGAGCCCAAGCCACTTATCAAAGTCCAGTCAGCTTGGTTATCACTGGGGCTTTATTACTTTTTGCCAGTAGAACAGACTGCTGTGCATTAATACTATGCGTGTTTTTAAAACTTGCTTCACTTTTCTTCTCCTGGCCTGCAGTAATTAATGATTTATTTGTCTGCTGTATTTCCCTTAAGATACTCATAACCATTTACTTGTTCTTCTCTCATCTATTTTTATTTATTTTATTTTATTTTTATTTTACATTTGTTGACCGGGCTAGTCTAACTGGATACATGTCCATTTTCAGTAGAGGCCCGGGGAGATAAGCTCCAAGACAGAACAATGAAAAACAACAACATAACAAATAGGTAACAAACAAAAATCATAATTACAATGCATATCACAGGTTATCAAAGTAAATTTGTCAGTGCTGAGTGCAGGTATTATATAGCATACTGGTACACTATGTGGTGTTGTAGAGGGAGATAGTATTGTGGTTACAGGTCCTCCATCTATACTGGACTTTTTTGTAATTTTTGTACTTTTTTTGTTCTGTTTGACTTGTTATTCTCACTGGCTTTTCTTCAGTTCTTTCTACCAGTGCTTTTGGAAGTTTGAAGCCATCAGCATGACTTCTACAGTGAAAAATGCTTGCTGGATCTGTTTTTACCTGTAGTTCTTAGACTTTTTTTTTTTTTGTCCAGGTAGGTGAAATGTATTTTATTTTATTTATTTATTAGAATGTGTGTGTTCATTGGAATTGTCTATCTGGGCATATGTTGTCCATTTCCAGTGAAGGCACAGGGAGAAAAGATCAAACTATACTATCATACAAAAGGCAGATAAACAAAATTATGATAACTTTAAGCAATTTAGCAGAATTAATGCAAATAAAAGATGTAATAAAACACAACATTTTATTAAAACAAAAGTATATATAAATAGATAATTTTATAACTCATGTTGAAAGTATAATACCTGAGTACAACAGTGTTATGAAACAAAGAAAGTAAAAATCAAAAAATAGAGAGAGAATCATTGTCAAGCGCATGGTTTAAAAAGTGAGATTTGAAAATAAAAGTGTTGGTGAGAAAGACAGTTATACAGCACAATGGTGGAGGGCTGCAGTTAAAAGGCATGTCTGAAAGGAATCTCTAGGGAAATAAATAGAGGTGTTAGCACAGAAAGAGATTGGATTATACATAGGGATTGGTATAGCCTGAAATAGATAATCCCCATGATTCACTAACCTTCCGTGTAAGACTAAGTTTGTCTTACACGGAAACTGCAGCCTAAGAGTAAGACGTCAGCGTACCATGCATATCCATGAGGGCGCTCTGCCCAACTCTAAGGCTAACACGGAGCATGCATGAGTGCAGGGGGCATGTTTGACTGCCGAGCAGTCCAAAAAGTTGAGCAAAGTCGGCTAAACACAGCCACACCTTCTAGTCAGTCTGGCTAGAGCAACATTGGGCAAAGTTGAGCAAAGTCGGCTAAACACAGCCACACCTCCTAGCTGGTCTGGCCAGTAGTAAAATAAAAAGCAATGACTGGCCTCAAACCCAGGACACTGGGCACCATATTCACAGTACTAAACCACTAAGCCATGACAGCTTATCATATGCATGCACTTTCAACACACACATACATATCAATGGAAGTTTACCCATTGCTAAGCAGGTGTGCTTTCAGCTGAGATTTTTCAAAACTGGCCAATCACAAATAAGTGCAGGAAATGAGGCATATTTAAGCTGCATAGGCAGGAATACTTGCCATAACTGGTTGCAGCTCCCATCTGCAGTCAGCATGGCTGGTGTTGGAGAGGGCTCTCGATTTCGAGCGCAACGTTGGGGCATTGAGGAGTCAAAAGTAATGGTTTGGCTCCTCATCCATAATCATGATGAGAGACTCCTGCAGGGCCAGTTCCAGGGCACCAAATACAAAGCGGAAGCCTGGAACCATCTAGCTCATGATCTCACCAGTGCCACAGGCATCCCTTGGACTGGTGAGCAGGTCAGACACCACTACTCAGACCTGAAGAGACGCAAGGAGGACCAACTGAACCAGTGGATACAGGAGGCCATGGGATGGAAAATGCCCCACTACTGAGTAGGTAGCCATGGAATGAAGTATGTAAGACATGCTATTGTAGTCTATATTATGGATAGGTATGTCTCAATATCACTTCATTAACTTCACAGCTGCAGGTGTCCGTGCTGCAAATCAGCAAGCCTATGCAGATAGGCTGCTAAGGCTGCGCCACCAGGCAGGTTAGTGATTATTCTGCATGTATTGTTATATAAAATAAGTGAGAGAGCCTGAAAAAGAGTGTTGTAACCCATTAATAAAGGTATAATAAGTATTGAATAAGTCTTCTGCATGCACTGATATATCAAATAAATGAGAGAGCCTCTAGAAAAGTGTGTAATGTAATTAATAAAGGTATAATTCCTGGAGTGTGTCCGTGTCACTTTCATCGATATGTTGTTGTACTCTTGCATTATAGAAATAGTACTGTTGTATTAAGCGCTGTCAACCCACACTTGGGTAGGCCTATATAAAGTGGATGAAGGGAGTGCCAGTAGCTGTTAAGCATATATACAGTCCTCAACTGATGGTTCATGGCAGGCATGTACAGGTTAATATAGCACATGAGTAGCTTGTTATTGTGTTCCCCAGAAATGTCAGTGTGCTGCTAGAAATGTAGGGGGCTGTTAAAATCTAACTGATAATGTCACCTGAACCCATCCAGATATGTAGATATATAAATATAAATAAAATATATAAATACATAGCAGTAACATCTGCATCCTGGACAGTTTGTACATCAGATACAGGTCAGGTATATAAAGAACTAGCAAAACCCATTTCACAATTTAATGGACATTGCCTAGTGTAATAATACATGTAGGGGATATATGCAGTCAGTAGGAATGTAGTGTAAACTATAAGTATATATAAGTTGTTAATGGAGGTATCTTTTTACACCCTACTGTATGTGCATAAACAATGCAATTCCACACCTCAATAGGTATGTCTAATCTCAAAACATTTGTTGAGACATATGTCCTATTGGTTTATAAATATCTGCATTTACTTTGGTGCATGTGCCCTGTTCAAATACCACAATCTTGGTGGCCTGTTGCCACCAGTCAATCCTGCATGCTGTTGGAATGTCCACTGTTGTTCTATATATGCATGTGTTATGCTTGCTGTTCAACTGTTGGAACTCTGGTGTGTTGGGTTAATGGGAATACTACTGCATGCTCTTACAACTAATTTGGAATGCTGTTGGCTGTCACCACCCCATATTGTCATTAAATCCTCCTAAACATAGAACGTATGGGAAGGCCGGTCCCAGTGGACCCAGCTGTCCCACCTCAGCTGGCGATGGCACCTGGCACCAGCAGGTCTGGTGCATAGCCTGGGACCTCCTCCTCCACTGGCCCTGTGCCACCTTCGGGTTAGAGTGCTGCAGGAGATGGGGCTTGTCCCCCCTGTGCAAGCATGGCTGGAGGAGGGCCACATATCACCCTCCAAACGGTCTGGGCTGTGGTGCGTATGGAGATCGAGTGTTCAGTCGCTGATCCTCTATGCCAGCTTGAGGCTCGAGTGGCGCGACTCACAGGTGAGTCTGCCCCTCCTACACAGCCCCCAGCACAGCCACCCTCTGGGCTGTGAAGGTGCAGTGGTGACTGCCCATGGGTGGGGATCTCAGTTCCACTGTTGCCATCTGTGGGCTTATGGGCTTGCGATTTCCGAACATCCTTCCCCATCAATGGTGTTCACCCACCACATGTGTCATATTCTGCCCCTGTATGCATCTTGTTTGTCTTGTCTGTTTACCTTCCCAACCTACCTCCCCAAATATACCTACTTCCCCTACCCCACATTCCACTCTCACCTGAAAAAAAAGGGCAATCTGCTCCCAAAAAAAAATTACGCCCCATACATAGCTCCTCATTTTGCACACATGTCCGCTGGACACATAAACTGATATTTAATTGGCAGTACAACATACTCTGTTGTCCTCACCCCTCTCTCAGGAGTGGAAGGTTTCATATTTCCCTCCAAATTTATTGCATATGCACAGCTGTTGCTGTTAAAGAAATGGGCAGCTATGGACCTTCCCTACACCCGTCCTGCACATCCCAAGCTGTTTTCCCTACTGAATTTCCCTCTTTGTGCCCCTTTTTCACCAATTTCCCATCTCCCCATTTTTTTTTCTTTCAAAGAAATGAGCACGGGGTTAGCAGGAGTAAGCACTTTTAAGCAGTAGTTAGCAGGTTTGCACGAGTGTGCGCTTGTGTGTGCTTAGCTAAGTATTGCTAAGCTTCACGCAAACCCATGCAAACCCGCTAACAACTGCTTAAAAGTGCCTTAGTCACCCTGCATGTGAGGGCCCTTGTTCTGCTCAGCAGCAAAATAAAACACCTCTGTCAGTCTCGAACCCCGTACCTTGGGCACACTATACTCCATGAAGTACCACTAAGCCACAGTAGATGTACAGCAGGTTGTTGCTGAAACAGATATATCATGCATCAGAATGAGTGAATGTAAAGGAAAGATAGGAATGCCATAACACAAAACCTGTTCTGTGAAACTTTACCAGCAGTTGTTTTGGAATTGCTTTACATGACTGTCATAAGAGAACCAGCCATTCTAGCAGTAAATAATGTTACAGCAGCACTTTACAACCCCCACACAGTATCATAGCAGGACAATCGCCACCCAAATGTACAATATACCTTTGTGTGCAGGGTCCACCAAGGATGTAGGTAGGTATACTCAGTACTGGAATTGTCCAGTTTTCTTGAGCATCCTGTGCTAATGTCAACAATAAAAAAGCACAAACTGTGCAGAAGTGAGTACATTAATATTCATATATAACAGTTCACAAACAGTTCATGTGCCAAATGAATACATCTCAATAACTACTTATTTATGGCAGTAATTGTATAAGTAGAAAAGAAACTACATACTCCCATGTATCTTGTGTTAGCATTCGTAGGGGTGAGTACAATTCTACACTGACAACTGTGTACTGGAAGAGGCAACATTCAGGTCTGAGTACAACATTTAAATCACTGGCTACACCCCTAGCTTCAGATATAAGAAGTATACCAACCTTCTGACTTAAACAACGGTGTCCACAGCAAACAAGCATGGGCTCCACTTTGGAAAGCTGAAAGGGCTACGTCTACCTGACTTAGCAATTTATAGCATTGGGTTGCTATGACAGTGAGTATTGCAATTATCACACAGCAGGCTGCATGCAATTACCAAATGGTGGCCACCAATTGGTGCAGAGGCCATCACATGCACATGTGCAGATACCTATAATTTGCAGGCTGTACCTGCTGTCCACACATGCAATCATTCCATTGCAGCTATTGAGAGAGAGAGAGAGAGAGAGACAGATACACACCCACATCAACATCAACATCGACATCAACAGAAAAAAACAAAAAGACACACGGAACTGAAAACTACAAACACATACAAAGGAAAGGTATGTAACAGATATGTATTTACTGGCATGTAGTAGATGTTTTTGAAGAGTACTCTACATACTTTGAAACATCCATATGTGGCAGCAGTATGTATCTATGCACATATGCCCTGCATAACTACTGCCATGGACAAATCAGTGTGTAGCTGTGTGCAGTGGGACATAACTGTGACATATGTAGCTCAGCATTAAATGTCAAACATGTGATCCAGGTTATCTGTGTTCTTTACAGTAGTGTGCACAATGGCTGTTTGGGGGTGTAGCGCCAAACATGGATGTGACAGAGTAACACATGCATGATAGTCCTATTAACGTGTAGCTTAGCATTGGCAACTGCTGTACCAGGCTAGTATGCTAATCTAGCATTTGCAGCTAAATATGCACCCTCTAATATTACTGTGTGCTCACATGTGACACCTGTTCATGTTGCAGCAAGGCCCAACAGGTCAGCCGTGAGGTCCAGGGACTTACAACAGTGTGGACCTTGTGTGTGTATGGCACACACATATGGAGAGATATTTCTGTGTCAGATATATTAGCATCTGTGCATGTGCATAGAGCAAGGGGCATACTGCAACTGTTTGTGAAGGGTGGACATATATATGTTGGTGAAGGTTGTTATGTGCATATTTCTATATAGCTTGTAGTGTGTGGCAAACAAGACAGCATACAGTGCTGGTATATGACATGTGGTGGTTAAATGCTGTGGGTATGATTTGTTAGGTTTGCAGTGTTGCAGCCAGTATGGCCTGCTAAAGCTACATGGGCTGAGAACACCTTCAATGCAGTCTGCACAATACTGTGCAATATTATTACATAACTGTATACCTCACAACCTTCGCATAATTCCCACCATGAAAGGGGGACTGTATATGTGCCTATATGTATATCTATATGTACACCAATGGATGTTTATATGTATGTGTGTGTGTATATATATATATATACATAGAGAGAGAGAGACAGGGTCATATTTACTGCGACAGATGCCTGGTGACAAAGCCATGGCCTCAAGCTCAATGTTGAAAATGCATTGACATCCCTTTTAGTAAAAACTCTGTACCCATGAACTACCACATAGGTGTTAGTCTACTTAACACTGAAAGTGTGATAAGAGACCATGGGACACAGGTGAACAGTAGTCTCTCCTTTGATAATCACAGTGCCACACTAGTCATGTAATCTGTCTATGTGGCACACCTCATCACAAAAGGTGTGTCATCCAGGGAAAAAGAGGTCAGTGTTTCCCTCTACTCATCACTCATAAAACCCATTATAGAGTACAATGCCCCTTTTGGTATGTACCTCACAAGACATCTACAGCAACTGGAAAGGCCACAGACATACCTCACAAAGAGTATTACTGGCCTCAAACAGATGACCTATGCAGACCATCTCGCAAAACCACAGCTAGACTGTGTCACATACCATCTACCCAGAGGTGACCTCTGCCTAACATACAAAGCTATGTCAAACCCAGAGCTGTTGGACATGCTCCACTTAAACAGATCACAATCCCTACGAGCTACATGCTCTAGGGACCTAAACCTTGTCACATCAATAAACAGAACATGCTGGAGGGATAGATTCCTATCTCAGAGACCTCCCATACTCTGGAACAAACTACCTATCAATAGCAAACAAAGCTCCTCATTAGCAGACGTCATGAATAATCCTGATGATTGAATTGGAGATAGGAAATATACCCCAGGAATCACCTCTGTGGCTCTGTTTGAAAGGGGGACTGTATATGTGCCTATATGTATATCTATATGTACACCAATGGATGTTTATATGTATGTGTGTGTGTATATACATACATAGAGAGAGAGAGAGACAGGGTCATATTTACTGCGACAGATGCCTGGTGACAAAGCCATGGCCTCAAGCTCAATGTTGAAAATGCATTGACATCCCTTTTAGTAAAAACTCTGTACCCATGAACTACCACATAGGTGTTAGTCTACTTAACACTGAAAGTGTGATAAGAGACCATGGAACACAGGTGGACAGTAGTCTCTCCTTTGATAATCACAGTACCACATTAGTCATGTAATCTGTCTATGTGGCACACCTCATCACAAAAGGTGTGTCATCCAGGGAAAAAGAGGTCAGTGTTCCCCTCTACTCATCACTCATAAAACCCATTATAGAGTACAATGCCCCTTTTGGTATGTACCTCACAAGACATCTACAGCAACTGGAAAGGCCACAGACATACCTCACAAAGAGTATTACTGGCCTCAAACAGATGACCTATGCAGACCATCTCGCAAAACCACAGCTAGACTGTGTTGCATACCACCTACCCAGAGGTGACCTCTGCCTAACATACAAAGCTATGTCAAACCCAGAGCTGTTGGACATGCTCCACGTAAACAGATCACAATCCCTACGAGCTACATGCTCTAGGGACCTAAACCTTGTCACCTCAATAAACAGAACATGCTGGAGGGATAGATTCCTATCTCAGAGACATCCCATACTCTGGAACAAACTACCTATCAATAGCAAACAAAGCTCCTCATTAGCAGTCGTCATGAATAATCCTGATGATTGGATTGGAGATAGGAAATATACCCCAGGAATCACCTCTGTGGCTCTGTTTGACAGGGGCACATGAAATTAAATTACATGGGTGTCAAAGGCCAGGGTACCATATAGCTAGGCTTCTATAGGCCCTAGGGCCAATAGCCTATTACCTACTTATGAACCGATACACACCCACATGTACTTGTTGCAATAATTGCTATGTGAGGTTGACTGAGTGTGGTGGTGAATGTGTCGGTGAATGCGTCAAAGTTGTGTATATGTGTGATAGCTTAGTGGGAAACTGTTTCTGTCATGGTATTTTGTGTCTAGCTATGATCCCAGCAAAATATGTGTATGCTAATGCTAGGCAGAAAAAGCAGTATGGCATATTGTCTGACATAGTCCACTGGTGTTGACTGGGGTGTGCCATTGTAGGCTAAAGCAGTACATGTATGCTTATTGATTGGTACTGCTGGTGAATCCAAATACCGTATGAACTGTAGTACTACCTGAAGCTGTAGGCCTAAACAGCACTGTTTTGTGTGTTCCCTGTAGTCCTCACAGATTACATACCTCAGGCATAAGGTTTTGTAAGTACTGACACACAGTACTGTATGGTATACAGGTAAAGCTCATCTGAGTTGCCATACCTTTGTGTTTTGTATGTATGTCTGATGTGTGTGTGGGTATGCCTGTAACATGCCCTCAGTCATATGTGTGTTACAGGATATAAGTGCGTATCTAGCAACATGTATAGTCTAGTACAGCAGTATGCCACCTATATTCACGTATGTGCACATATGTTAGGCAGGGGTTTGCCATCAACAACTAGTGTGGTATACTGGTAATACTGTAACTGGACTTTACAATCATTGCAATGGATGACATATTTCTTTATGCATTAGCTTGATATATACCTCCTGTGGCTAGGTGGTGCATTGTTTCGCATACAGTGTGCCATGTACTGTTGTATAGTCTTACATATTGGTTTCTCTTTGTTGCTGTGCAGAACATGGTTTAATATATAGAGCGTGCCAGGCACTGTCAGGCGGTTGTGGGTTGAGCACTGATATGTGGTATTGAAAGTGTGTATCCTCTGACAGCCAATAGGTTGCTATATATGGCAGTTCAGTGGTATCTGTACTTTAGAATGTTAAGTGTGCCACATGACTTGCTCACACATATTGTTTCATTGTCTTCCAGGGTCATGGCCCACCATCGCAACCCTACCTATAGTCCAGCTGAGGATGAATTAATAACAACCAGTCTGGTTCAGCACTACACCGTGCTTTTCTCAAGAACCAGCCAGGACCAGCATGAGCAGACTGCACTGTGGCAAGATGTTGTCCATAGGGTAAATGACATAGGCATGCATAACTGGACATATGAGCAGGTACCCCATCACTGCAGTGATTTACTTAGACATGTCCAGCAGCATGCGCTTGATGTCAGTAGACAACAGCTTGCCACAGGTGGTGGGGTAACCATCCACCCCCCCTCACCAGAGTGGAGGAGCTGCTCCTGAGCCTAGTGGCTCCTGGCCAACAACAACAACAGCACACATGTATCATCATGGAGGCTGGAGCCACCCAGCAAGTTCACAGAGACCATGCAGATAACATGGCATATGTGTAGACTACTGTTACCTCGATTGGTAGATCATGCATATGTGAGATGTGTACTGTGTAGTTAGAAGATGTGGAGCCTGGTGTTGTGCAATACTGATCATTTGGAACATAATCTGTAGGCCTGTGACTGTCAACCGTTGTACTGCTGTAAGACTGCAAACCCACAGTAGCAATGCCACAGTTGTTCCACTGACACACTGTCTCATATCCTTGTAGGTCCCTCTGGTGTGACGGCAAGGCAGCAGACCCATGCTGGTGAGTGCGTTCTACATTTAATATTGCAAATAAAATGTGCATGTCGTAGGTGAGGTGTAGGCCATGTACACATGTAACACACCTACGCATAATGCATGCTGTGCATGCTTGCTGTGAGACTATGCACATCTCAGTAACGTGAGTAGCTGCCTCAAACACATGCAATACACAGAGCATCCCAATCAATTGTGGCTACACTGTAGTGGACATTGGATAGGCAGAGTCGATACACATGCATACAACATACACAACTTTGTCATACGCAGTACACATTAATATGCTACACATGGTGTATGCAGACACCTGCTGTAAGGTCACACTCCAGTATCCGAAATGTCATCCACACAGCACACATAATATACCTAAGGGATAGAGGCCTATCATGGGGTGGTGCGACACTCTTCAACACACAACACATTCATGTTAGGCAATGGCCCCTATTGGGCACCTTACAAACTGATGTAACAACTGGCTGTGAATTGGTGAATGTAGCCACGGTACTGCAGTTCAGATACAGCATGATAGTTGCCAGTCTGGCACACATTAGTAGCCTTGAGTGACCACATGATGCTGCATGATGATGGCTCATGGTACTGCACTCCATCCAGTTACAGTAACCACAGTACTACACATAGCATTCATTGATATACACCTCAATGCTGTGTGTGTGCAAACATATGCACCTATACACAATATGCATAGCAATCACCATTTGCACAAATTGACACATATATGTCTTGTAATGCTATTGCATGTATAGGTCACATGACACACATTGGGTATGTG
Organism: Protopterus annectens; assembly: GCF_019279795.1. Classification (NCBI taxonomy): domain Eukaryota; kingdom Metazoa; phylum Chordata; order Ceratodontiformes; family Protopteridae; genus Protopterus; species Protopterus annectens. The sequence goes on along the minus strand of NC_056741.1, from coordinate 1,731,680,675 downwards.
TGATGTTTAATGTTGCAGTTGTGTTGTAGCATGCCATGTCATGGCTGGCACTGGCATGTCCAAAATATGTTCTACACTCACCATAACCACTGTACAATGGCTATGTTGAGCAATGGTATTCCATCAGGTATGCATGCACCACTCATCCTGTGTGTATACATAACATGCATGAGCTAAACCTGTGTCCACAATTATCTACTAAAGATACAGATGCTCTAATCAGAAATGGATATCTATGTGACACACAGATACACATCCTGCCATGGTATGTATACCTGTGAGTGATTGTGCACAGGACATTGAAGAGCTTTTAATACTTGCACAACAATGTTGTGTCCATGTACACATTGTGTTCCAGGGTGAGGCCAATCACTGAACAACAACACACATGCATCAAAGCCATGGATACAGTTATTAGCAAGGACTGTCAACATTGGCACTTCATGCTGTTGAGCAACACACGTCCTGCATGCTGACACGTGTGATATGACTGTTTGGCTTGTGATACTGTACCCCACCATCAACCGCTATTGAGTATGTTCTGGATTGCTGGTGGTATGTGTGTGTGTGTGTGTGTGTGTGTGTGTGTGTGTGTGTGTGTGTGTCTGCTTTAGTGAGGAGTATATTTGTGTGCATGTGTGCATGTGTTCATGCGTTCATGTGTGCATGTGTTCCGACATCATGTACAGGTCGTAAAGTGTGTTTCCTGTCTTCCACTCACAGGTGCTGAGGTTGGGCTGGTTCAATGCAGCAGGGAACCTGATGTCACTGACACAAATAGTAATAATGAGGATAGGTGTGTTGAGGCACAGGCATGTTTGCCAGGATCTGTAGATGGGCCACCAATAAACAGTACACGTGTCCACCCCATCCATGCACACAGTCATACTGCCAATAGATCCATCACCAATGCCCTTAGCTGAGGCACAGTGTACAGTCGGCATTGGCCAGGACAGTGTGGTATCTATGGCACATGCATCCCAACACAGCAGCCATACCCAGATGTCTGGAACAGTACCACATAGGCAGATGTCCAGGGGTTCTCGTCAGAGCACTGAAGGTCATCATGCCCCTGGCAGATGTGTCACAGGTCTTACAACCTCACGCATGTTCCAGGCTGTCATGGAGGCACAGGCACGTATGGAACGGTACACCAGACAGGGACTAAGGGCACAGAGGGCACATAACACAGCTTTAAATGACAGTATCCATGACCTAGCAGGTGCCATCTGTAATTACACTGAGGTCACTGATAGACATTAGGGTGAGACATTAAATATCCTCCACAATGTCATGTCCATGTGTCAGGACAGTGCGGGTCAGTTGAGGCCTGGACGTGAACATATGCCAGCAACATCAACAGCTGGCAGTCGCCGTGGATGTCCCTCAAGTCACAGCCGCTCCCGTAGTGCCAGTACCAGCCGCAGCAATGTTGGGGGTGGCCTGTCCATAGACCATCCTAGAAGACCACATGTATGTGGCTCTGGCCAGTCCCAGCATGGACCTGGGTCCAGTGTACATCTGTCTACCTCTGAGGATAGTACCCAGTCTGGCTTAGTACCTGATACTGTCAGTAGCACCCCTGCCAGGCACAGGTACCATATCCATGGCCAGAGATGGTGATCTGTAAAGCCTGGCAGGTACAGTCTGTGGCTGTCCCACAAATCCCTGTATATATGGCAGCCACATGGTGGAACTGTGTGCATGTAGACACACACACACATAAACCAGACACCTAGGGCTAACACATACCTGCACACATTACATCAACATTGGCCCATAGCAGTACTCTTGGCCCTCACACACACACACACACACACACACACACACACACACACACACACACACACATACATGTTGATTGTATGGCTCAATGTAGGCCTCTTGCAAACCAACAACACACCCTGCGCATATGATGAAACCTGTGCCACCTCCTGTCATCTGTAACATTGATGCAGGAACAGGCTAACATGGTGCTGATGCACAGGGTGACTTTATAGCAGTATAGCAATGTTATCATGTTGTCAGCAGTAAAGTGTAATGATATCCTTGAAGGTGTAGCTGAGCAGGCATGATGCATTAAAACCATGATTGTCAATGTAGTATTATTTACACCAATGTTAATTCCAATAGTGTATTGTCTGCCCACGTACCACTTGGCTGATGTGTGTAGTATTGGCAGCATGTGTTAGAGAGTGGACAGTATGTGTGGGATGTGTGCAGCACAGATTTGCAGGTGTACATTTGTGAACATGGTGGAGGTGCACTGTCTGCATGCACGTGCATAGTGGACACATGGGCAGGGTGACATGCCCTGCATTACAGTGTTAACACTCCATAGTTTCTATTGGTGGCCAGTATGCATTGTACTACACACATTTTGGAACTTGGGTACACGTGTGTATGACATGGTTTGACACTGTGCTGTGGGTGATACTGTTACTATCTGTCATTGGGTTGCATTCTGGTAGTATACATAACCTCAACAGCCTGACCATAAACAATTGTTAGATGATGTCTTGACAACTGACACACAGATGTAGGACACACAGTAACATTTGGATCCTTCAGGTAGTATACTATGCCAGTAACCAGAGGTATTCACCTGCACCCATTCCTGGGACCACTCATGTTTGGCATATAGCTCTCTTAGGTGCAAGCAAATACAGTAGGGATATGTCCGTCCACGTCTGGAAATGCATACTGTGGCCTATAATGCATTCTCCAGATGACACACACATCCTCCACAAGGGTATCATACAGACAAATACCTGTTGTCAAACACATGCTGTAAAGCTATAAGCCAACTAAAGCATAGTCTTACACTTTTACAAAACATAGTATCCCCACAGTACCACATAGGTAGTAGCCGCCAACATGTTGAACAGGTACCGATGTGTACATACAGCCAAGTGTTACATAATCTCTCCTTTGGTAATCACATTTCCAAAGGTATTTTGAAATCCCTCGGTGTATCACATAAGCAATAAGGGCACTGCATGCATATCCACAAAGGTTGTTGTACACCTATAATGAATAGCCATCATTGACAGACTTTGCTGCGTTTGAACAGGTCTGAAATATTCCTCAGACATAAACCCTCACTCACACTATTCAATAGAAACTGTAATGAGTGTGTGTGACATGGATGACCTAGGCCAGGGATCACTGCAGTGGCTGGGCTTGTCACAAGCATACAGATGTGACCTAAGGTCTGGAAAGTGGCAGCACACTCTGGCAAAGATAACAGATGTGCTCATGGAGAAAGCAGGGTTCCCACCTATGAAATAATTGAGGTCACATGTACGTATATGTATTTGCCACACAGCTACCTGACATGTGCAATGCACATACTGTTTTCATAGTGATATGTCATACAGTAGTAAAAGCAAAACCCATATCACATTGACCAACAGTGTCACACACATAGAACACACACTCACCAAGTGCAGGATTCAAATCCCTACCTAATTACTTTATCATACTAGAAGAGTACGCATTAACACAACGTGCTATATGCATTACTGGGAGTTCTTTTTTCCACAGGTATATTTGTAGCATGGTGATATCATCAGACTTGACAAAGATGAGTATACCACTGTTAAGGTGTTTTAGTAGTCTCCAAAAAGGTTGCTCTTCTCCAAGGAGATCACACACAAACACAGTTGTCGAATGCAGGATTCAAACCCCCTATCTGGCTACGTTATGATACTAGGAAAGTACACATTAACACAACGCTCTATACACATTACTGGGAGTTTTGTTTTCCACAAGTATATTTGTAGCATGGTGACATCATCAGACTTGACAAAGATGAGTATACCACTTTTAAGGTGTTTTAGTAGTCTCCAAAAAGGTTGCTTCTCTTCAAGGAGATCACACACAAACACACAGTTGTCAAGTGCAGGATTCAAACCCCTGCCTAACTACTTTATGATACTAGTTTCATATAACAAAAATGTAGCCACAGTAACCACCACGGCTTCCGCAATCCAAAGCTTGTATTAGTTCTAATCGTATATAGCGACAATAAAGCAATCCAATATAGAAGAAGAGAAATCCAAGCTAGTATATATAAAACCATAAAACGTTTATTTCAGCAACAGTTAGCGCTTTCACCCATCGGCTTCATCAGACTTGTACTGGTTAAAGGTTAAACCTACCATTTAAATATCCCTTTACCTGTCCTTAATAGGTTAAAACTCTATACATTTTGCCACAGTAGTCTTCATTGTCTGGTGGTGTGTCGTTTCATTATTACTTGGTCTTATTTTATTCATACTCCATCGGACCAACATGGCTAATAACATGGGAACAACGAATTTAGCTAGCGGAGCGAATGACATTGAACTACCATATACAGTTCCGGGTGTTACACCGGATGAGCGGAAGTGGATGCCTTTCCATCATTGTGTGGAAGGAGGATCGAATGCCTTAATGTCGTTTGAACCGAAGGTTGACGATGGCGAAGGTGATGTTACCAGGGTGAACATGATAGATATGGCGAGGGACATGAACAAATTGGAACTTGATTTCCTTAAGCTGAAACACTGGCAACTTCAACGCCAACATTTTGAGGTATGTTTGGCCAAAAAACTTGTACCTAGAGGCTTACGCATATTAAAGATGCCCACTACGGGTAATCCTTATCCAGCGTTGTTATTGAAGTGGCAACAACTTAACTTGGACTTGAGCTTCAGTTACATGAAGCTCATGAATGAGTTTTTCAGTAGTGAAGAAGAGACTTTGAGACGGGACATTATGCGACAACAAGAACGGATGCTTTCTATGTATCCTACGGATATTTTATTGATTGAGATGGACAAATTGTTGGACAGTGTGCATATTTACGAAAAAAAGCTGGTAGAACAGAAAAAGGGTAAAATAATTAGGGATGCTAGAGATTTCTCATTAGGCCAAGTATTTACTTGGCCTAGAGGTAACTCTAATGTGAATATTGTTGTCACAAATACTACTGCATCCGTTGCCGATAGACATATGCATGAGAGTACAAGTAGGGGTAATGTAATGACAGCTGAACAGTCTATTCAGCAGGCAGGAGACAATGTGAATAGAACTACGGGGATTGAATTAAATGATTGTAATCATCCATTGTCACTGGAAAATAATACTATTCCAGTAGAGCAAACATCTAGTAATCACTCCCATGAACAAGTAGTCAGGGCAAAGGTACCAATTAGGAAAGATGTCGATAGTCTTGAAGGGGGGTCTGTTACTAATTTACGTACCCCTTTCCCCATAGAACAATGTTTCTCCAACAGGAGGAACAGGTCGTACAGTCAGGGGAGACAAAAAAGGAAAGCTATGGACATCGAACATACGGGTCCCACATTAAATAAAATGTGGGAGCAAATGAAGAAACGCTAATTGTTAATTTCTCTAATAAAATTCTTAGCAAAGATGAGGAAATAATTTTAAATAAAGGGCTTACATTTATACCAGCAGTAAATAGCAGATTAACTGACACAGTATTAGATGTGAAAATGCTTGCTCGCAATATACAGTTGAAATTAGATTTTGGAGGGAATGTTAATACTCAGTATCAGTCTAAATATAAACAAAAAAGTACTTATGTACCGATATTACATCCTTTAGTTGATACATTCTCCAAGTTAGTGGAGAATGATTTATATACTCTGAAAACTATCCCTCAAGGGCGAATAAATAAAAACAAATATAATATTACATATACACAGAAGGAAGCCCTAGCAGGTTTGATTGCTAATACTGACTTGGTTATAAAACAGGCGGACAAGGGAGGACCCACTGTGTTAATGGATAAAGATGACTATGTCAGTAGAATGAATAATATGCTCAGTACAACAGCATTTTATAGTATAATTACAATGGATGAGGTTAAAGCTAGGGTTAAGATGATACACCAGGCCCTAGATGAGTCCCTTACAAATTTTGATATTGATATTGGTCTTTATAAGTTTTTGAAAGTAGACAATCCATTACTACCTTTAATACAGGGACTTCCGAAGGTCCATAAATCCATGACTGACCCCCCAATGCATCCGATAGTTTCAGGAAGTGGGTGGGTCACGGAGCCTTTTTCCTTGTATGTTGAGAGTGTTTTAAGACCTGTAGTTGAAAGCAATAATTTTATTTTAAGAGACACAAAACAGTTCCTTTTGGATTTGTACACTTATACTAAGGACTTAAGAAGTGATGAGCCATTCTTTTTGGTGACATTAGATGTAAAAAGTTTATTCACCATGATTCCTAATGGAGAAGGTATCTGCCAGATATATTCATATTTAGACAGGTATTCTGATTTGGATGGTAGGAATATAGATTTGTTAACATATTTTTTGGAAATTGTCTTGCAGAACAATGTTTTTATATTTGACAATACCATATACCTACAGAAAGATGGCGTAGCTATGGGCACTTTGTGTGCCAATAGCTACGCCAATCTTGTCATGGCGGAATGGGAGAATAATTGTCTTTTTGCTCTAGATGAATTTAGGCTGTGTGTTTCTTTTTATAGATGTTTTGTAGATGATCTTTTCTTCATTTGGAAGGATGATGAAGAGAAGTTGTTAGCTTTTATTGATAAAGTGAATTCTTTGACTCCCTTCCTAAAATTTACAGCCACCTATTCATCAACGCACATTTCATTCTTGGATGTGCGTATTGAGAAGTTAGAGAATGGTTTATTAAACACTATGATATATAGGAAGGATTGTTATAAGAATACCATCTTGCATCGTGGGAGTATGCACCCACGTTTTGTGTTTGAGAATGTCCTAAAGGGACAGTGCATGAGAACGTCGAGACTCAATCCTATGGAGGAGTGTTATAAGATGGAAATGGGGAGTCTGATTTCCAGGTTTAGAAATAGAAGTTATACAGATAGAGAGATTAATCAGACAATAAGCATTACAGAAGGTTTAAGAAGAACTAGAGCAGCACCTTATTTTTCAGAAGGAACTAGTGTGAATGAGGTACATTTAAATTCTGTATCAGAAAGTTTAATAAGAGTTCCCCTATATTATACAGCTGATATAGAGAATATTAAACAAATTATAAATAAACATTGGGGAACCTTGTTATTAGATGAGAAATTAGCAAAGATAGTAGGACCCCATCCTGTATACTGCTTTAAAAATAGAAAGAATTTAAAGTGTTTATTATGCCATCGACCATTAACAGGAACTACTTTGTTACAAGGTACTAGGCAAACAAATACCCTGCCATGTGGTAATTGTGCACAATGCCAATATGTCAACACTAAATGTGAATTTTTACATCCTAGAACTGGGAATAAGTTCCATTTTCATACACATACTACCTGTCAAAGTGAGAATATTGTCTACTTAGCCCAATGTATTGAATGCCAAGCATTCTACGTTGGCAAAACTAATAGGAAGTTACGGGAAAGAATAAGAGACCATGTATATAATATACGAATTAAGTGTATACATAATGCATTAGCTAAACATGTAAATGTTTTAGGAACTTCCCATAGTTTCAAGTTTATGGTATTGCAGTTGGTTATACCAACTTTGAGGGGAGGAGATATATGTAACTATACCGAAGAGTGTGAATCCAAATGGATTATTAGACTCAGGGCTGATATCAGCCCTGGCCTAAATGATAGGATTCCAATAAAACCCATTCTGAAAGGTAGAAAACGAAGTATTAAGTGATATCTAATTATTAACTAGTTTGTCCAGTATACTTGAAATTTTTTAAGAAATGTTTATATTATTACTATCTGCATATATATCTGTATTTAAGAATGTGTATATGAATTTCGTTGAACTTTGTAGATTTAGTAGACAGATTCACACTTACAACATATGTCATTTATGAGGAGTTTTTTATATACAGTATATATATTGTATAACTTACAATATACATTATGAATTATCTACTTGTTTTTAAGTTAGATATTTTAATGATTATTTTGCGTCAATAACCATGATATCGCTGTTTAATAGTTGATATTGTCAGATGACTGTACGGATGTGATGTAATAGTATTATAGTAGAGTTTTAACCTATTAAGGACAGGTAAAGGGATATTTAAATGGTAGGTTTAACCTTTAACCAGTACACATCTGATGAAGCCGATGGGTGAAAGCGCTAACTGTTGCTGAAATAAACGTTTTATGGTTTATATATACTAGCTTGGATTTCTCTTCTTCTATATTGGATTGCTTTATTGTCATTATATACGATTAGAACTAATACAAGCTTTGGATTGCGGAAGCCGTGGTGGTTACTGTGGCTACATTTTTGTTATATGAAACTGTGATACATTTTGCCACAGTAGTCTTCATTGTCTGGTGATGTGTCGTTTCATTATTACTTTATGATACTAGAAGAGTACGAATTAACACGACATGCAATACACATTACTGGGAGTTTTCTTTTCAACAGGTATATTTGTAGGATGGTGATATCATCAGACTTGACAAAGATAAGTATACCACTTTTAAGGTGTTTTAGTAGTCTCCAAAAGGTTTGCTCTTCTCCAAGAAGATGCATACGAAAACACACACTTGTCAAGTGCAAGATTCTAACCCCTACCTAACTACTTTATGATACTAGAGGAGTACACATTTACACAACATGCTATACACATTACTGTGAGCTCACTTTTCCACAACTATATTTGTAGGATGGTGACATCATCAGACTAGACAAAGTGGGTTACCTTAGGTGACATTAGGTGGGCTACATAGAAGGTATGTCTAAACACTTTGGCCATGTGATCATCAAAGGAGAGTTTACTATCTACCTGGGTCCCCAGGGCCATAATTACTTTCTCCATACATATAGGATTTTCACCTATGTGGTAATTTGTGTGCACTTTGTTTTATCCAAAGGGGATGACTATGCATTCTTTGGCATTCTGCTTGAGGGCATTGTTTTGACACCAGGTGTCTGTCTCTGTAAGACCCTTCTGGAGGATGTCTGTGTCAGCCGTGGAGTTGATTATGGATGACAGTTAGCAGTCATTTGCAAACTTGTTCAGCCATTCTCCTCCCATGCTTGCCTGTACCTCTGAGCAGTATCTACTGAACAGGTGAGGTCCCAGGACCAAGACCTGTGGGATGCCATTTGTGACGGGTTTAGAGTTGGACATGGCACCCGCAACTCTGAATATGTGTGTTTGATCTGTGAGCCAGTTGCCCACCCATCCTGTGACATAGCTGTTAATGTTCAAGCTGGTAAGCTTGTCCATGATGACAGAGTGGGGAATGGTGTTAAAAGTCCTTAGTGAGGTCCAGGTGGGCTGTGTGGACTACTTTCACCTCCATCTATGTCCTTGGTAACTGTTGCAAATAAGTCAACTAGGCTTAGGAGGCAGGATCTGCCTTTAACAAAGCCAAGTTGGGTAAAGTCCAGTGTCTGGAGGTCCCCAATGTCTCTATTTATGGGTTCCATGATAATTTGCTCCGTGGCTTTGCAGACCAGGCTGAGTAGACCTATAGGGCAATGGTTTCCAGGTTCTGTTGTGGCAATCCCTTTGTGGAGCTGGATGACTGTTGGTGTATGCCATTCTTTGGGTACATAGCCAGTGGTAAGGTTGCGTCTGGACAGTGAATGTAGGTGAGGGTGGAGTTCATTTTGGGGCTGGTGTAAGACACAGCCTGGGACACCATCCAGTCCCATTGATGCTGTGTTCTTAGCTTTGGAGAGGGCTGTCTTTACCTGCATGTCCATGAAGTCTGGGGCTCTGCATTCTTCTGGGATGGATACACGCCTTTTTGGGGGTGATGGAGGGGAGTTTGCACTGAACTTGTCCCCCAGGATGTGGGCAATGTAAGTTGGTTCAGTGTATTTCTTGCCATTTTTCAGTAGCTGACAGCATATTTGGAAGTTGCCACCTAAATGTTTGGTATAGCTAACAAAGGCTTTGTGGTTGTTATTCTTACATTCCTTGGCAATTTGTCTTTAGAAACTGGCCTTGGATTATTTTATGAGTGATCATTGTGTCTTCCTAATAATGATCAGTGATGCCTTTCCTTTTGTGAAGTTTGCTGTATCATGTGTTTGTTTCCTCCTTCTGTTGTATAGCTTATTTATTGGCGACGACCACCAGATTGGTTTCTTATTTTTGGAGGAGTGCATCTTGGTTTTATTTGGGATGTCTTGATCCATGCATCCCTGTAGATGCTCATAGAATGCACTTGTAAATTATTCGGCAGATTGTATGGCATTATCCTATAACAAAAGAGCTTTGGAACTTTCCACTTTGGTCTTGGGAAGTGTGCAGTTTGCTTTTGAAAATGTCTTCACAGTGGTTTCCTTGACTGGGGGGGGGTGTGGATGTCCAGTGTGATTACTTTATGATCTGATATTACCAGTGAGGGGTTTATCTCTGTTGTGGAACACTGGTACCCCATGTTGGTGATGATCAGGTCCAGTATGTTGTCACCTCTGGTGGGCATGGTGACCAGCTGTTCCAGGGCATTTGAGTTTTTAAACTCTAGGAAACATTGGGCAAAGGACGTTGTACACAAGTAATTCTCCCACTCAATGTTTGGGTAGTTGTAATCTCCTCATATAATGGTGTTTGATAGGACCTTTATATTTTCCACTGTTATCAGGAATACTAAGTGAGGTTTCTGAGACAAGGTAGGCGATCTGTAGCAGGCTACAATCTGATAAGCAGCTTTACCCAATGTTAGTTGCACTTGCATGGTCTCCAAGGCCTCATGCTGTGCCACTAACCTGAAGGTGTGGGTATCCATAAGGTAAATGGATGCACCCCTTCCTTTTGTATTTCACTCGTGGTTTTGGGGCCAAACATCAGAGGGATTGTGATTGTTTTACGTGGAGCATGTCCAACAGCTCTGTGTTTGACTTAGCTTTGTATGTTAGGCAGAGATCACCACTGAGTAGGCGATATGCGAGAGAGTGCATCTGGAGCATTTTGAGATGGTCTGTGTATGGCATGTATTTCAGGCTGCTAATGCTCTTTGTGAGGTATTTCTGCAGGCTTTCCAGTTGTTGTAGATGTCTTGTGAGGTACATAGCAAAAGGGGCGTTGTACTCTATTATGGATCTAGTGAGTGATGAGTAGAAGGGAACAATGTCCTCTTCTATTCTGCATGAGACACCTTTTGTGATGAGGTGTGCCACATAGAAGGATTTCCTGACTACTGTGGGGATGTGATTATCACAGGTGTGTCCACTGTCCACCTGTGACCCAAGGTCTCTTATCACACTTTCAGTGTTAAGTTTACTACCACCTATGTTGTAGTTCATGGCTACAGAATTTTTACCAAAGGGGATGACAATGCACTTTTTGGCATTGAGCTTGAGGCCATGACTTTGACACCAGCCATCTGTCTCAGTGAGGCCCTTTTGTAGGATGTCCGCATCCTTAGTATTTACAATTATGGCTCCTAGTTTGCAGTCATCTGGAAACTTCATTAGCCACAGACCTTCTATGTTAAAGTTTACTTCAGACAAGTAGATACAAAACAGGACAGGACCCAGGACTGGACCCTGTGGTACTGCACTCATCACTGTCCAAAGTCATACTTGGAGTCTGCTACTTTCACAGTGTGTGTTATGTCAGTAAGCCAGTTGGCAACCCATCTTGTGACATAGCAATTTATACCTAGTTTAGTGGGTTTATCTATAATTCCAGAGTGTGGGATGGTGTTGAAAGCCGTGGCAAGATCTACATAGGTTGTGCGAACCACCTTACCCTTGTCTACAGTTCTGGTGACTGCGTCAGTGTCATCTATCAGGTTTAGGAGACATGATCTGCATTTTACAAACCCAGCATGGTTGTGGTCCAGAGTTTGGAGATTACCAATGTCTTTTTTGATAAGTTGTATGATGATACATTCCATGGCCTTGAAGAGCAGGCTCATCAGGCTAATGAGGTGCTAGTTCCTGGGGTCAGTGGTGTCTCCACCCTTGTGTAGTGGGATAACCGTCACTGTGCACCATTCAGCAGGCACAAAGCCTGAGGTGAGGCTATGACTGAACATGGTACATCGGTGTGGTGCCTGTTCATTCTGTGGTTTGTGTAGAACACAGCCTGGGAAGTTATCTGGTCCCATGGATGCTGTGATACTGGCTTTGGAGAGTGTTTTTTACCTGTGCAGCCGTGATGACAGCAACTTTGCAGTTTTCCATTATAGAGATATGCTCTTTCATGGGAGAGAGGGGGGTAAAGAAAACACTGATACTATCTGCCAGGATGTTGGCAATATCAGTTGGGTCTGTATATTTAGTGCCATTGAGCTGTAACTCAGAGCAGATCTGAGTGTTGCCATGACATGGACCTGTCTGTTGGGCAGAGATCCCCTGAGTAGACAGTATGCAACAGAGTACAGATTGAGTTAATTCAGTCTTGTTGCATGGGGCAACTGTTTGAGGCCAGTAATCCTCTTGTTGAGGTACTTCAGTGGTCTTTCCAGCTGCTGAAGGTGCCTAGTCAGATTCATCGCAAGTGTGTTGTGGTACTCTCTGATGGGTCTGATGACTGATGAGTAGAGGGAACCTCCTTTGACCAACATGCAAAGACCTTGGCAGTTTGTGGGAACACATAGCATGATTTTCTGACCACTTTGTGAATGAGTTTCTGGAAGAAGAGATGAGTATTCACATTTGTCCATAGATCCCTTATTATCACCTCCATATTTAGGGTGTTGGCACCTATGTGGTATTTGTATGACTGTAGCTCGAGGCCATAATTCTGACACCACATCTGTCTGACTGAGACCCTCTTTAAGGATGTCTCTGTTGTCCCAAACATCAATTATGACAACTTTTTGGCAGTCATCCATAAACTTTGTTAAACATAGCCCTCGTGTGTTTGACTGTATTTCTGAAAAGTATACACCAGACAGGAGGGGTCCCAGGACTGAGCCATGGGAGACAGTAGTTGTTACCAGCTTGTACAGGAGACCACAATTCTTACCTTGTGTGATCTATCTGTGCCCCAGTTGGCAATCCATCAGATGACATACATATTTATGCACAGGTTGTTGATTTTGTGGATACGACATGTGTCTGGGATGTTGGCAAAGGGCTTTTCAAGATCTATGTGGGACATGTGTAGCTCATTTCATTGATGCATGTCCTGGGTGACTGCCTTGAAAACAGTCTAGCAGGTTTGGGAACCATGATCTGCCCATGACCAAACCAACATTGGTAGAGTTGGGTGTTTGTAGGCTCCCAATAGCTCTGTTTATTAGTTCCATCATGATGGACTCCATGGCCTTGCAGATCAGGCTTAATAGGCTTATAAGACAATAGTTCTCATGGTCAGTTGTGCACCAACACTTTTGGAGTGTGCCAAACATTGCTGTAACACATTCAACAGTTTAATATCCTGTACAGAGGGTGAGGCTCAACAGACTGTTCAGGTGCAGGGTCTGTTTGTTCTGGAGTTCACTTATGACACAGCTAGGGAAACAATGTAATCCCATAGACGTCATGTTTTCAGGTTTGGAAGGAGCTGTTTACCCATTCTATATGTGATATCTGTGCTTTTACAATCTCCAGGTATGATGATAGGACCTTTTGTCAGTGAGAGGGGGGTATGTATGTATGAGCCTGTCTGACAGGATGTTGGCAATGTCAGTCATTTACAGTTTGCACTGACTCAGGACACATATGAGTGTACATTGCTATTTATGACATAGCGGAAGGAAGCATCATGGTTCTCTATGGACTCCTTCACAGATTCTTTTGCCAGAACATGGATTGAATAATATTTGGAGTGCACATTGTTTATTGATGATACTGATTGCAGGTTTATTGATCTTCTTTGCTTTTTCACTTTCTGTGAACAACTTAAGTACTTGTGGTACATAGTTTGATTATGACAGGGTTCCAATATGATACATGTGTCTGTTTTCATATAACTGTTTGCACAAGGCAGGATTGGTGAATAGTGACAGGTTTCTGGGGTAAAACATGCAACTGTCAGATATGTGTGGCCCACTGCTGTACTCAGACATGATCTAAGTGTGTGAGCATGCCTAGTATGACCTTTCAGTATGTTGTTGCCTGACATTTGCTTTGTTTATTTAAGTGTGTGAGTATGCCCATTATGACATTTCAGTGTGTTGCTGAATGAAATCCACTACATTTGTTGAAGTGTGTGAGCACACCTAGTATAGACATTTATACTATATGTGTGTGGAAAATCAAGTTGTATTTTTACTGCAGGGCTCACCTTTGTGTCATAAATTAACAGGGATCATGCTGTGCCTGCAGGGCTTCCATGAGACACTTTGCATAGACTTATCAACATTTCTACATACAGGAGGGACAGCTATTCTTTGTACATTTCTACCAGGGGGCACACCTGATTGTTACTGTGGGTGTACATAGGATGAGGGGTTCACCTGACACTTATACACATTTGCTAGGCCTGTACTGCTATGTAAGGTACACCATTTCAGTCTCTACTGTTGCCTATCATACTGGCTTGAGGCATACTACTGTACTACAGATCTTAGCATCCAATGTCACTTATATTAGATTGCGACTTCATAGCCTACCCAACCCACATCACACCTCCTGACCTGCTGTTCTCTGTCTGCATAGGCCTGTGGGAGAGGTTACCCATATGCTGCTTTAGGGGCATGATACAGCATTTCTTTGTGTTTGCATTAGTGTACAATTGTCCTGCTGTGTCTGTGCCAGTGAAATGCTGTCATGGCTTAGTGGTTCAGTACTGTGACTACAGTGCATAGTATTCTCGGTACGAGCCCTGTCACTGCTTTTTATTTTCATGCTGGGCAGACCAGACTGCTTAAGGAACAGTAAAGCAAATATGAGCATGTTTACCTGACTTTGCTCAACTTTGCCCGACTTTGCCAGACCTTGCCCAACATTGCTTAACATTGCCCAACGTTGCGCTAGTTAGCACGGGCAATTTTGTTAAATATACTAAATAATGGTAAAAGCTGCTTAGCACTGCTTTATATTGCTTAAAACATGGCAATCATGCTTCAGGTGGTGCTGTAGGGCTGCTTATGTCGGATGCATATAGTACACTCCCTATACATGTTTGAAAACAGGTAGTGTCAAGTTAGGCATCCCTTTTATTTTATGTGTGAGTCAGAGAGAGGTATCATTTCCAGGGTTCCTACTGAGCCAGTGTATGTGCTATGCATTGCCTCTTTGCCAAGGCCAAGGCATACTGGGCATGTCTCCTTCTGCCTACTGGGGCAGGCTCAGGTTGTTCCTCCTCCAAGTCACTCTCTGCCTGTGATGGCCTTGGCAATGGTGGGGGGCTGTTTGGCCCTGCCCCATGCTGTTCCTGCTACAGCTGTTTTTGCAGGATCATATTGTGTACCATGGCACATACCATGACAATTTGGATACATGTAGTTGGTGAGTACTGCAAGGTTCCACCAGATGTCTAAAGGCACTGGAACCATGACTTGAGCATCCAAAACACACGCTCGATTACATTTCGTGTTTGTGCATGTGCCTCATTATGGAGTTCTTGTTCAGGTTTGTGTGCATTTCTGATCGGTGTCATCAGCCATGGCTCCAGTGCATATCCAGCATCCCCCAATAGGTGATCGTCAGGGATTTCCCCATTGGCAAATGTCTGGTACAGCTGCATCAGATGCCAGATATGGGAATTGTGGTAGCTTTCAGGGCAGCCAGCACACACACTCAGTATTATGCCCTGGGCATAGCACACAACCTGGCAGTTGATGGAGGGGAAGCCTTTGTGGTTGATGTAGGCCCTACCCCACTCACAGGCTGGTGCTTTGATGTGTATGTGCATGCAGTCAATTGCATCCACTAACTCAGGGTATTCCGCTATTTGCTGGAAGACATGCATATTGCTGGCCAATGCCTCACGGGAATTGGGGAAATATACATGATCACCGACATGTGCTGACATGGCATTCAGGAACTGGTGCAGTACCCTGGATGCTGATGCCTGTGAAATCCCCATCATATCACCAGTTGGTCTCTGGAAGGTACCTGTAGCTAGTATTCTTAGGCCAACACATACCTTGGTTTCCACTGGGATGGGCTCCTCTCTGTTGTTTCTGTGGGTGAGGCGTGGCCTGCACAGCTCAACAATTTGCTGAAGGAGGTCTCTGCCCACTCTATAGTGCTCCACTATCTCCAGCTCATGTAGCCCCTGGTAGGTTACCCTGGGTCTGTACACTCTTCTCCGTCTCCTCACTGTGGGTTGCTCAGCAGCATTCGCAATGGCACCACCCTCAGCATCTTGCACATGTTGGCTTATAATAGCAATGGCAGCCCCTAACAATGTTTTTGTCTGAGTTAAGGTTTTTAAGTTTCCACTCTTTGTATACTGCAGTGTTGCAGTATTTTTGAGAAAAACATGGAGGAATGTTGTTTGCAAAGTTTTAAGTGTTGGGCTGGGCTGGGCTGGGCTAGTGTAATGCCTGTGTAATTGGCTGATTCTGATTTATTTCACCTGGGAGCTCTGCTAGTTCTCCTTGGTTAAGTTTCTACTACTTCTTTTCCTTCCCTTTCCCTTTCTGTTTCCACAGGGGGCAGCGCCCCGCAAACAAGCACAAACACGCGCACATGAGTGCACACATGCGCACACAGGCTTGCACAGGCTTACACAGGCTTAGACGGGTGCACACTCTCGCACACAGGCTTAGAGGCCCGCACACACATGCACACAGTTTAAGCACGTTTGCAAGAAATTTCAGATATATCCACGGCGTACACCTTTGGTTTCTGGGTTTCAGCTAGGACAACTGTAGACACGCCTTTTGCAATCCTGAGCAACTCATGTGAAACACAAGCCACTCTTCTCCAATAAGCTTACAGTCTTTCAGACATACCCCCTCATGATGTCACCTATCTTCTACTCTACTACTCCCCTACTCCTACACTTACACTCTAGGGACATGGCTCACATGCCAGGAAAATTTGGGATTCACTATCCTTATCCTCATTTGCGTAGGATTGCCTACTAATGCTTGGTTACATCTCTCAAACTGAGCTTCCCTCCTTGGCAGCCACTATTCAATAGCCATGCTGACTTCAGCCTGCCATTCACCTGCATGACAAAATAATCTTTTTATTAAACATGCCTAGTTTTGGCTATTTTTTAATTATTTTCTGTTTTTTAAAGCCCCGCACATTTGCGCAGTGCTGCGCTATGTTTAAACATTGGAGATCGGGGAAAAAATAGATTTTTATAAATTTTCAAAATATAAAAATGTCAATGGCCTTATATTTGGCCATTGTCATGCTTCCTCAACTGGATGCATTCTTTATTTGGAGCTGTCATAGCTCCGTTTTGCTATTTGCAGAACTGTACTCTGTTACCAATGGAGTACATTTATGCAAATAACTCTACTCTTCCATGGACAGGTTAGTGTTTCCTGGATTGCAAATTTACCTCATTTGCATAGCTTTCAGCAGCAAATGAGGTAATTTGCATATCATAACACTGTCCATGCAAGAGTAGTTTTAGGAGCTCTCATGCATGCCCCTGCCGGCTATTGCTGAATTGCTCGGCAGACATATTGCCTGTCTGAAGTCTTACACTACTCTTAGACTCCATGCAAGCCTTCGTGAATCCAGCCCAATAAGTAGATAAGTTGAATGAGAGGAAGGTTCAATAAGACTAACTAAAAAGATGTTGGATTATTGTTGTAACCATTGGCTGTAAGGTGCCAGCATATGGTATCTGGTTAGCAGAAGGAGGTGCAGAAGTGATGTGATATGAGAGGTGATAAAAGAAGAGAGGAGAAACAAGCACGGTAATGAGCCATGA
Source organism: Protopterus annectens (assembly GCF_019279795.1). Taxonomy (NCBI): domain Eukaryota; kingdom Metazoa; phylum Chordata; order Ceratodontiformes; family Protopteridae; genus Protopterus; species Protopterus annectens. The sequence goes on along the minus strand of NC_056741.1, from coordinate 1,731,662,927 downwards.
GATGTTAAAGCAGGATAAGTAGGAGGGTGTAATAAAAACAGTGGAGGGGGGGTTAAGAAGAGTAAAAGGTAATAAGGAAGGAGAAGATATTGAAGAAAAATAGATACATGGCACAGCTGGCACAAGTAGCTATTAAAAAGCTAAAACTCTTAAATTAATTTGGATTTAATGCAGACAAGTGATGTTACAGCAGCAGGTTATTTTTAATTGTACAACAGCACATACGTAATCTTCCGAAATGGAAACACTGATTGAACATAGTAAATAGTGCAGTCATAACAAATCAGTCACTAACCCCAAAAAACTAGATAATAATTTGGGCATATAGACTTCTGTCACTACTGATGAAATAGACATTGTTACATTGTTATTACATTTATCTGTAGTTCACTAGCAGCAATGGATAACTGTAATTCAAGGATGGGGGTATTACATCATAAGACTTGTACCTTACCATCTCTTAAAACTGCAAATAACTCAACAGGAACTTGAGTAGTTATACAGATAAAGCACCTAGATGTACTTAAATGTTACATAGCATATTACATATTTTTAAAAATCATCTAAACATCTCAAAGAGTACTGAAAACTGCAGCAAGTTAATGCACTATGTAAGCATCATTATCTACACTGTAATATACATGTGTATTAAATTACTTGGAAGCCACGGTGGTGCAGCGGTAGAGTTGTTGCCTCACAGCAAGAGGTTCTCCTGTTCTATTCTCGGCTGGAGGGCTTTGTGTATAAAATCTGCATGTCCTCCCTGCAGTTGAGTGGCATTCGAAAGATATGCATGAATGGGCATGCCTTTGCTGAAGGTTGAGCATCGGGCTGGCAACTCAACACCATAAAAAGCTACTGCCAATCATTAGTGGACCGGAGTTCTACTGTGGCGACCCCTAACCGGGAAAAGGCGAAAAGACAAACAATTAAATTACTTAGCCTTTCTCCACAAACTAGAAGCAAAAGCAGGAGATCAGCAAGCAAATTAAAATTGACATGAAGTGCATTATTTGAAAGTGATAAGTTGTTTAGGCCTGTATAATAGACCCATGTAGAATGTGACCCTAGATGACCTAAGATTGATAGTAGCCAGGTAGGGAAGAGTGGGAGGGAGAAGCTGATGCCAGCTCACCCATCTTGTGCTGAAGTGGGGTCAGTTCATTTGGCTCCAATGCCAATGCCTACAGGATAAACAGGTGCACTGCATGCAGCACCGTGGGCCAGGGAGGTGGTTTGGTTTGCAGCCATCATACTATGTGGCTTGGAACATTCATGTCCACACAAAAACGTATGGCAAACTGCAGAAGGAGAAGTTACGTCACAATGGAAAAAAAATCCTGATGGCTACCTGGATGATAGCAACACCATGAGTATGTACATATATTATATATATAAATATACATATATATATATATATATATATATATATATATATATATATATATATATATATATATATGTAGGGTTCCTATTAGATGACCGAAGACACATTATATCAAATGCGTCTTGGTCGAACTTAAAACAACGAAAAGGCAAAATAGTGAAGCGGCTTTTAAGCAGATTCTTTCCCAGGGAAAGAATTTGCCTGGCCACTTCTGTTACTTTGCCGTTTTCGGCACTGTACCACGATCCTCGGAGTTGGTATATTTAAGTAGGGGGGATGTGTGGGGGTGAAAAAAATGCTGTTCTGACCTTTTGAGATTGTAAGCTTTCACTTACATGGGGTTGATTATTCATCATTAGCTTTTTTTAAGTGTTCGATGATATAATATAGACCCTATATATATATATATATATATATATATATATATATATGGGTCTATGTTCATTAAACAAAAGTGTGTTACAGCAGATGTGACTTATCTGAGCTGAAATCTCCAAATCTTCAATTAACTGAAACCACAGACTGTCGAAATCCTTTCCTTGTGAAAGGAACCACTTGGCCACCATGGTGAACTTTGCCTTCTTGTCAGTGTGGTGCGGTCTCACAGTTGGTATATTTCAGTGTGGTGGGTGGGGGTGTGTGGGGAGGGTGTTGGCTCACAAATGGAGGGTGTGGTGGTTGAAGCCTCCCAGTTTGGTAGGCTTAGTTTTCACCTGTTTAGATTTATTTCCATGGTGGCCAAGTGGTCCATTCACAGGGGAAAGGATTTCGGCTGTCTGTGGCTTCAGTTAATTGAAGATTCAAAGATTTCAGCTCAGGTAAGTCACATTCAATGTAACATACTTTCATTCAATGAAAGTAGACATATATATATATATTTATATATATATATATATATATATATATATATATATATATTTATATATCTACACACACACACACACACACACACACACACACACACACACACACACACACACACACTTATATTTTTAACACCTTTATTAAATTACCACTGAAGACATTGTCACACATACATTAAAAAAAAAAAATATTAACAATTTTTTCCATTTACACATGTTATACATTAGATGTTTTCTTTCTTTATACCAACTGTTTTTCAGTCCAGTCACTTAATTCTTGTGTTCTCTTAAACCTCTCACCTCCTCCTGAGCATTATTCTGCATGTATTGGCGGTTCACAGTTGGGGAACAAATAAGTGGTAGTGATAATGGATAGATGTGACCAGTAAAGCAGATACAAAAATTAGCATTGTGTCTATATATTGTGACATTCTTGTGGGTAATTTGAAGTTTATATATGGTGGAAAGGGACTATATTCAATCGCTCAAACTTTGCCCTTGTAAGTAAATACTATCGCCAACTGTAATTTACAAGTTCTCAGTGCCATGATATATACATCAGTGTGTGCATTGCTGCAAGGTAATTAACCTCCTTGCTTAGTGTCAGCCATTAAACTGCTTGAAGACCTACTTTCTTCCCATAATTTAGTTGGCAAATGATCTGTTTCCAAATAATGTCCATACTGGAAAGTATTACTGCAGCTAAAAACTGGTTATCTGTGAAGTTGCTTTGTAGATGGTAAATATTCAAGTTAAGCTTTTGATATAAACTCATTCCTTTACAACAAGTGAAATACCATTTTGAAGCTGTCAGATACATGCTTCTGATTTTTTTTCCTATTTTGTTTCTACATCCAAGTGTGCAACCTTCAAGCCTTTTGTAACTGGACTCAGGTTTATTTATTTTCTTCTGCAGATAAATGTCCAGAAGGGCCATTATTTTGGCAGCCATTAAACTAGCTTGTATCTCAGTTATGTGTACATTTTAATGGCCTAATATTAACTTCTGTGTGGGGGTAAGCTTACCATACCATCACTGCAACCCAAAACACTGTCTCCTTTGAGTAAGATTTCCTATACACATAATAATTAGGGCTGCCAAAAAACAGGGGCTCAGTGGGTTAAAAGGCCACTATTGGTCACCTGTTCAGTGCCACGCCTTCTCCAAGGGATTGTGCAATAGGTGTCCTGCTTCATCCCTCTCTTCAGAAGGACACACACTTCCTTCTCTGGAAGATCCAGCAAAAAAAAAAAAAAAAACTGTACCTCTTTCTACTTCACTTTGCTGTTTGCCATATTTATTACTGCTTGTCGGTAGCCTCACTAAATTGATGAAATTATTCTATTGAATCACTGATTTATTAGTGCTGTCTGTCACTGTTGTGATTTGTGAGCTATTGTCTCAACACAATCTACTGATTAACTGTATTTCATTGCTATCTACTGCAATTCATTACTGAATGTGCAATAGATAGCATGGAAATGCATTTTACTGCATTTTGTTGCTGTTTAACTGTATTTTTTCATACTGCAAGTGCTATTCTTTTGACTATAAGTGATTAATCTGTGCTTCATTGTGAGTTTTTTCTTACTGAGTTCTTAACCTTAAAATTGAATAGCACAGTCAAGATACAGGTCTGCTGCATCCAGAGCTTCAGCTGCAGGGTTTTTAACCCTTTATAAGGTATTCCAGCTAAAAGTTTTCCCTTAGTAGTAATTGTGTTATCATTCCAAAGACATGCATCTGGAGCATTTCTCCCCAGGCCTCCGCTGAAAACAGGCTCTGTGGAACCTAGTCGGACTTTCCCGGTCAACAAATGATAAATAAATAAATAAATAAATAAATAAATAAATAAATAAATAAATAAATAAATCTAGTAGTACTACTCATAGACCTTCTTCCCTTTACCCTCTTACCTCTTTTACTTTCTGACAAATATGGATGGACAATTTTTTACATTTTCTCCTGCCAGTCTGGTTGATATGGCCATCCTGAGACAGTGTAGCAACTGCCTCATGTACACAGACAACCCTCTACTACTAGCACCTAGGAACACAATTTGTGAGAGATGCAAATACATCAAGCACCTAGTGTCATTGCCCTCTTCCCCACAAACCAGTATATCTGGCACTGAGAAGGTTGACAACATGAACATCACATCTCAAACACCACCAACACCTACACAACACACTCCCAGATATGTGGAGGCCCTCAACAAAAGCATACCCAAACAAAAGAGACCTCTGAAGCATAAATGCATGCAAACTCCACTGACCACCACACCACACACCACACATAGTCCGCACACCTGTGTCTCACAGCCACTAAGGCCTAAACATAAACCCAACATCCTAGTCATAGAAGACTCCATTGTGAGACATACAGATGTGTCCCTCACCAGGCTGGATAAGGAGAAAGTCACAGATGTTATGTGATCCTATCTCGCCTACATTCTGACTGATGGGTTCGGAGCCGATCCCTCGGCTCCGACTCGGCACGCTTATGCAATAGAGCGAGGCCTCTAATTGGCTGAGCTATCTTTATCCCAGGATGCACCACCACTAATCCCCCAGATCTCATTTGCCGCTTACAGAGCTTGGACGTGGTCTCAACATTGGCCTGGCTAAGTACTATATTAGGCTTTTTTCCTTATATCATTTAAACCCAAAAGCTGTTTTAACGGTTATTTTTTGTGTACGAGTGTGTTTCTAACAGTTTGATTGAGATTTTCGTATATTTTCCTGTCAGAGAAGGTTCCGTTTAAGTTAGAGGGGACTTCCCCTGTGCTAACTACTACTTTAGTGGTTGTGTGTGGGTCAAGTACCCATTTGAGTTAGAGGGTCTTGACCCTCCTTGTTTCCCCTTTCTCTTTCTCACATTCTTGTGTGTAAAAAAAAAAAAAAAAAGTTCTTTAGTTTAAATATTTTCTGAGTTAGTGGCATACATATTTTGTTTCTGTGTGTCAAACACTTAGGTTACTGTTGTTGTCTGTTTTTTGTAGGATTATGTCTAAAGAACATAAACCCTCTGGGTTTAAAAAGTGCACGAGGTGTGGGTTCAAGATGTCCATAACGGACGACCACTCCTTGTGCGTCTATTGTCTTGGCGCTAAACATCTGCAGGAATCGTGCAGTGTATGCCATGCGTTTTCCTCCAGAGTCCTCCAGGAGAGGAAAAACAAATTAATCCTCAAAGGATTAATCAAGCCTTCCTTCGAGGAGGCTTTATCTTCCTCTCCGTCTCCTTCTAAAAAGAGGAAAGTGCCGGCTCCGACCAGTCAGTCGGAACCGACGGCTAAGAAAACTAAGCAGACTTCTCCATCGGCTCCACGGACTTCGGAGCCGAGGTCGGAACGGTCTGCCTCGATGCCTCCAGCCTCGACCCCTCTGGTTTCGGAGCCGAGGTCTGGGGCATCGAGAGGCGGGTCACCCTCATCGGCTCCACTGATATTGGAGCCGATAAGGGTCATCGGCTCAGACACTTCCCCCTGCCGAAGTCCTTATCGGCACCGAGGGAAATTTCCTTGAAGGTTTCCTCGGAGCCGATAATTGTTGAGTCTTTTCGGAGCCGGTCCCCGAGCCCTTCGGAGCCGATGGAGAAATCGGTTCGGGCCTGATCGGTATCCTCGAGATCATCCAGGATGTCTGATTCGGACATCGACAGGGTGCTCCTTCAACTCTTCCAGTCTCCGATGTTCCAAAAGTTGGTTTCAGCTCCAGCCCATTTGGCTTCGGAGCCGATGGTCCACTCCCCTACTGTACTTCCTCCTCCAACAGCTTCGGCACCATTGGAGCAGGTGTTGGTGGAACCAGTGGAGGTGTTAGGGTCAGGCCCGACCCTTGCTCCGACTCCGGCTCTTGGGTCGGAGTTCAGTGCACGGACTTCTTCCTTTGGCCCTGGGGGGGAGGCTTCAGGATTGATGCTTTCGGTCCCAAGTCTCCCTCTTGGTGCGTTGGCGGCGGGAGTACCGTCCACTGTTGTGGCCACGGAGGGGGGACCTTCCCAGGATTCTGGTGGTCCCTCCTTCAGGGCTATGAGGAGTGCTCTAGCCAAATCTTCATTGGCTACCTCCACAGTTTCCCCAGCTCCTTCCCTACATTTGGAGACTGGGTCATTGGCAGTCCCCCTGTCCGTAGACAGTGGAGCCCCTGGGCCTCAGGTTACCCCCGCTGGGGTTTCTCCCCCTCCTGGAGGTCCTTCTGAAGCCTCTTCGGAAAAACCTCCCAGGAAGAGAACGTGCAAGAGGAAGCACGTTGACTCCCCTGACGAGTCTTTGACATCTGACACCGATCTCGATGATGCAGAGGGGTCCCCCAAGTCGTCCTCGGATGATGTCTCCTTTGCAGACATCCTGGAAGCCCTAAAACAACGAGGCGGCTGGCAGTCCAAACCTCCCTCTGCTGATGAGTCGGTGTTCCTGAAGGCCTTCGGGGCTCAGCCCTCCGCCTCCTGGGTGTCTCCGCCCTTCGACGAGCTCTTGGACTTGATCTGTCGAAGGGCGTGGGAACACCCAGACTCTGTGGAACCGGTGCCCGCTCATCCAAACAAATTTCTCTCGGCACCCCCAGATAGATAGTTCCTTACGAAAGATGTGGCTGTGGATGCTATGGTGGTGGCATCTGCTACCCAGCAAGATGTAGCAGAGGCTTCAACGTCCGTCCATCCTCCTAATAAGGAAATATCGAAAAAAAAAACGATGACTGGAACAGCAACACATATGCCCAAAAACAAAAATTCAGTTCCAATAAGGCAGTATACTTAAGCAGTGGGGTCTGAAAGTTACACCACTAGTAATGCACTCGTCAGTCCACAATGGTAGCAGCAAGAACCGTTTTAATAAAACAAATTAAAAATACACGTTGAGCGCTTTCATCTATGACAAATAGACTTCCCCAGCAAGATGTAGCAGAGGCTTCTACATCCGTCCATCCTCCTAATAAGGAGTCTAGGAGCATGGATTGGTACGGTAAGCGCACCCTTAGTTTAGCGGCCTTTACTCTGAGGTCTTTGAACTACCTGATGCACTTTACGAGATTTCAGAGGGATCTGATTAAGGAGCTATCCGATACCCTCTTAGGTAACCTGCCTGAGGAGCTGGCCCAGACGGTTGGATCTCAGCTGGCTACAATGTCGTCCATTTCGAACTCGTCCATGAGGCTCATTTCAGATGCGGCAAGGCGAGTAGAGCGGCGGGTACAGGCATTGCTCTACGGAGACAAGCCTGGCTCCGCCTGTGTCATTTCGCGGAGGCCTTCAAGTCTTCATTTGCCGACGCCCCCTTTGATGGGTCCTCCCTGTTTGGGCCCAAGGTAAAAGACACACTTACCCGCTGTGAACAGGAGGGTAAGACTCTGACTGCCGTGGGGACACGATTTTCCACTCCCTTTCGGCCTTATCCCAAGGCTAAAAGAGGAGGGAAGATGTGGTTCCGTAGATCTCAGAAGTCTTACCCCTCTCAGCAGGAAGGTTCCCCCTCCAGAGGCAGAGGAGGAGGAAATTCATCAGGAAGACGCCATCCCAGAGGCGGCAGAGGCCCTCGCAACACTGGAGACCGCGAGTCCTTTTGTGGCTCTTCAGCTTTTCATAGTCCCTGAGGGATTGCCCGACTGTGCTGCTCCGGAGCCAGTCGGGGTCGCTCAAGCACCTGAAGGCCTGGGAAGGGATCACTCAGGACCGATGGGTGCTTCGAATTATCGCCGGAGGTTACTCCATCCCATTCCGTTGCCCCCCCCTCAGTCCAAAAAAATCCCGGACCCGCCACCCAGTCAACTGGATACCGCAGCCTCAGAAATTTCAAAGCTGCTTCAAAAAGGAGTCATCCAACCGGTCCCCGCAGACCAGATCGGATTAGGGACTTACTCAAGATTCTTTTTGGTGCCAAAAAAGACCGGGGACTTAAGGCCCATTTTGGACCTAAGCAACCTAAACCGCTCAGTCAAGAAGTCCAAGTTCAATGGTCACTTTACAAACCATTCTCCCATTGTTGGAGAAAGGTGTTTGGATGTGCTCCATAGACCTCAAGGACGCGTATTACCATATCAAAATACATCAAACGTCCAGGAGACACTTGCGCTTCAGCCTAGGAGGCAGTCATTTTCAGTTCCGTGCTGCCCTTTGGTCTCACCACAGCCCCAGGGTGTTCACCAAATGCTTGGCAGTAGTGACTGCTCACTTGAGAAGTCTAGGATTCCAGGTGTTTCCATCTAGACGACTGGCTCCTAACTGCCAACTCCAAGCATCTACTTCTACGGAGCCTGCAAGCCACAATATCACTGGGCAATTCCCTTGGGATCACCTTCAATTGGCCAAAGTCTGTGTTACGGCCATCTCAAAGAATAAGATTCATAGGTGTAGAGATAGATTCAAACCAGATGCGGGTCTATCTACCTGCAGACAGAATTCAGACCATTCAAAATCAGGTTCGAGCCTTACTCCCCAGGTCCAAAGCCCCAGCCAGAATGGTCCTACAGCTATTGGGATCGATGTCTGCCACAGTTCTGCTAGTTCCCTTGGCAAGGTTACACATGAGAATCCTCCAGTGGCTTCTTTCAACTCAGTGGTCCTTTCAGGAACTCCCTCTCAATCATCTAATATGGATCACAGAATCTTGCAAACGGGACCTTCGCTGGTGGCTAGTGTCCTCCAATTTGGATCAGGGACGACCCTTTGTTCTTCCTCCTCCGGCAGCCACTTTGACCACGGACGCCTCCCAGACGGGGTGGGGGGGGGCATTCCCCGGGCAGGTCAGTCCAAGGCAAATGGCACCCGGAAGAGACCCCTCTCCACATCAACGTCCTAGAAATGAGGGCAATACTCCTGTCCCTTCGAGCCCTTCACGATTACCTCCCTCAGGGCGTAATTGCTGTTCACTCAGACAACATGTCAGTTGTCTGGTACCTGAACAAACAGGGAGGGACCAGATCCTATCCTCTTTGCAGAGAAGCGATGAGAGTTTGGGAATGGGCAGTCTCGACCAAACGCTTCCTAGTGGCTACTCACATACCGGGCAAGTCCAATGTCATAGCCGGCAGGTTGAGCAGAACCATCCTCTCTCCTCACGAATGGTCTCTGAATATGACAGTTACAAGGCAGATTTTCAGCAAATGGGGAGTTCCGTGTTAAGACCTCTTCGACTCCTCTGAATGCAGTGCAAAGAATTTTTCTCCCTAACCCGGCCCGGGAAGAGCCCTATGGACGATTAGTCCATCCTTGGCCCACCGGCCTGCTTTATGCCTTCCTCCAGTTCCTCTCCTCCCAGGGTGATTCAAAAGGCACGCCTTAGGGAGCAAGATGATCTTAATAGCTCCTTACTGGCCTCGTCAAGTGTGGTTTCCCTATCTTCGGAAACATGCTCTGGAGGGTCCATGGTTCCTGGACCAGGTCCCAGACCTACTGATTCATCAGTCGGGGCTACTACACCAGTCCCTACACACATTAAAATTGACGGCCTGGCTCCTCCTCTTCCGACTATAGTCAGGAGACATGCACTGGATCCAGATGTGGTGCACATATTATCTTCAGCCCACAAGTCTGCTACGAAGAAACTGTATTCTAGCAAATGGAAAAGGTTTGCTATTTGGGCTCAACTCTGGGGCCTGGACCCCATTTCTACACCCGTGGCAGAAGTACTCAAATTCCTGACCTCTCTTTTCAATCAAGGCTCTTCAGTTTCTACCATCAAAGTACAGTTGGCAGCGATTTCTAATTTTCATGAATCCATAGACCCACCTTTAATGAGCAACAGGTTGTGTAAGACCTTCTTGAAAGGTGCTGCTCTATTAAGACCTCCGATTTCTCATCCTGCACCTCCATGGGATCTCGATATAGTATTACGTGCCTTGACTTCTTTTCCCTTTGAACCGGCAGCTACCTGTGATCTAAAGTTTCTATCATGGAAGACAGCCTTTCTAGTGGTGATTACTTCAGCCAGAAGGGTTTCAGAACTTAAAGCTTTGTCAGTGAAACCCCCGTACTTGGTTTTTCATACAGACAGGGTATCCCTCAGACCAAATCCTTCTTTTGTTCCTAAAGTCTGTTCTACTTTATGCTTGCAACAGTCGTTAGAGCTCCCAGTTTTTTTCCCAAAATACTCCAATAAAGTGGAGTTTATTTTCCACACACTAGATGTCCACAGACAGTTACGTTTTTATTTAGATAGGACCAAACAATCAAGGAAAACAGATCAGTTGTTTGTATCCTTTGCAGAAAACAAATTGGGCAACGCTGTCACAAAGGTTACGATTGCCAAATGGATCAGGGACTGTATTACTCAAGCTTATATTTATTCTAACAAAGAGCTTACCACCTCTGTCAAGGCTCATTCTACAAGGGCTATGGCTACTCGGTAGCATTTCATTCTAAGCTTGCTATTGGTGACATTTGTGCTGGCTACATGGTCTTCCCCGCACACCTTCATTTCTCACTACAAATTAGATGTGGCATCTAGAGGACGAGCTTCATTTGGTTCCACAGTGCTCAGGAGTGTTTTCCAATGAGCCACCCGGGATTTAGGTGCTAGGGACGCTGTCCTATCAGTCAGAATGTAGGCGAGATAGGATCACATAACATCTTTTAGTTATGTACTCACCGTAACTTCAGATGTTTGGGATCCATCTCGCCTACATTCCTAATAACCCACCCTCCTTCCCCCTTCCTTGGAGATCAGAGGATATCAGAAGGTCCGAATCCTGTTGTTTCATCTTGAAACATCTAACAATGTTATATAAACAAGCTGTGCATGTGTGCATGAATGCGGACAAACAAGATCTGGGGGAATAGTGGTGGTGCATCCTGGGATAAAGATAGCTCAGCCAATTAGAGGCCTCGCTCTATTGCATAAGCGTGCCGAGTCGGAGCCGAGGGATCGGCTCCGAACCCATCAGTCAGAATGTAGGCGAGATGGATCCCAAACATCTGAAGTTATGGTGAGTACATAACTAAAAGATCGAGCTCACTGAGTATGTGTCTCAGGCAGGCATGTCCCTAGCCTTAAGCAGCATTCTACCACCACCCAGTTTGATGCCTCAGTACAAACAGAAAAGTATTGACTTTAACAACTGGCTTAGTTTCTGGTGTCATTCAAAGGGGATTCAGTACCTGACAGCCTGGGATGACGTGATTGACAAGCTCCGATGCTTTGCCAGAGATGGCCTGCACCTGTCTCCCCTGGGCTTCAGGCTTCTGGAAAAGGCTTTTACCTCACCCATGTGCATTTTTTAGGCAATGCCATGAGGTCAAAACTATCAACATGAAACTTTCATCAAAATGTAAATTAAAGGTCTTGCTGCTAAACACTAGGAGTTTAAATATGAAACTGCACTCATTGCAAGCATTCTTAACCCTTGAAGAAGCTGACATTTGTGCAGTCACAGAAACATGGCTCAAAGCTCCAGCCATATAATGTTACTCACCCTATCTTTCATTCAGACCCCAAGATGTGGGAAGCAAAACAAAAGGAGGTGGAGTTGCAATATATATATAAAAGACATACAAACCTCTAGGTTGGTCAAACACTATGATGTGGAGGAAATACTCCAGGTGCAGTTAACAGCTGACAAGACCCCTATTCAAATCATAGCTAGCTATAGGCCTCCAACTCAGACTCAAGATGCCTAATCCACTGATCTGGACCTCTTCAAATCTATCAAGATTCAACCTTTTACCCTGATCCTGGGCGACTAACTATCCAGCCATAGATTGGAAGAAACACTCATGCCAAAACACAAATGCCCAGAAATTCCTTGATTTTGTTAATGCAAATGCCTTGGACCAGTTGGTTGACACCCCCACAAGAGGTGAAAATATCTTGGACTTTATATTAACCAACATAAGTAACCACTGCAGCATCCCTACAGTGTCATCATCCCTGGTAAGATCTGACCACAAAGAAGTCACTTTTAAAGTCACCATCTCCCCTGACACCCCACTAGCTAGGGTCAAACAAAAAAACTTCTCCAAAGCTGATTACATCCTCCTGAGGGAAGGTATAAACAGCTTTACAACCGCCTCCCCTTCCATAGAAACTGGCACATATATCCAAACTTACACCAAAGTACTATATGAACATTTTTATAGCTGCGTGGAATCAGAAATACCTGACAGGACAAAATCATCCTCCTCAAGGAAGAGTAATCCTGTCTGGTGGACATCTCCAATAAATAAACTCTATAATAAATGGAAAAAATTGCTGTCCAGGACCAAGAAGGAGCAGGTGTCTAATTGGAAGCAATCTCTCCTTTGCCTGAAGAAGCAAATAAGAGCACTAGTGAAATCCTCCAAAGCAAACTTCGAGTCCAAACTGGCCACAGCTACTAAACACAATCATAAGGCCTTCTTCACATATGTCTGCAATCTCAAGGGAAGCACCCAGATGTGCTCAGAAATGGTGGTCAAGGACACTACATATACAAACCCTGTAGATATAGCCAACCTGCTGGCAGACAGGTTCAATGAAAATTCACTCCTCTGCCCCTCCCCTCAGTAAAACAGGACATGCCCAGTACCTGACCCCTCCCCTTATCTCTAGGGAGCAAGTCATCACTGCCCTCTCAAAGGCAAAAAAATATAGCCTCCATAGGACACGATAACATACCAGGCTGCATCCTACATGAACTCTGGCAGAAACTTGCAGCATTATTGTAACTCTATTCAACCAAAGCCTGAGTACTGGCTTTGTCCCACCCGAGTGGAGGACAGCTACTGACATCCCTTTGCACAAAGGTGGAGCATACACCAATCCAGGAAATTATAGACCCATCAGCCTAACTAGCCTAATCTACAAAGGCCAATGAAGTGGATTATCATGGACCTGAATAACTAAGACATTGGCAACCCCCAGACACTTGATTCCACACAGTTTGGTTTTGTCAAGGGGTGGTCATGCTTGTTAAATTTGGTCTTCTTCTTTGAAACAGTCACCAAGGCCATAGATGAGGCTAAGATGGTGCACACTGCCTACCTTGACCTGGCCAAGGCTTTCAATACTATTCCCCACTCAGGTATAATAGATAAACTCACTCAGCTAGGCATCAATCTATATGGTACCAGATGGGTAGCAAACTGGTTCACTGATAAAACCTGCCTAGTCAAAATAGGGGAAGCCACCTCAAGTCGTAGATACGTAACAAGCAGTGTACCCCAGGGATCGGTCTTGGGGCCTTTGCTGTTTGGGATATACTTCTCAGAGATACAGGCCAAATCTAGTGGGCTCTGGCTGACCAAGTTTGCAGATGACTGCAAGCTAGGTGCTGTCATCAACATGGCCTCAAACTGAATGCCAAAAAATGCATCATCATCCCTTTTGGTGAGAATGACGTTCCTACAAATTATCACATTGATAATAAGGCACTAAGCACTCAATCAGTCATAAGGGACTTGGGGTACCAGGTTGACAGCAAACTGACTTTTGACCACCATATTGCCTCTGTTGTACAGAAAGCTTTCTACATGGCCCACCTCATTAGTAAGGGTATCTCATCCAGGGACAAGGTGATAATAACATCCCTGTATTCTTCCCTTATAAGACTAATTATTGAAATCAATGCCCCTTTCAGCATGTACCTCACAAAGCACATACAGCAGCTGGAGATACCACAGAGATTCTTCACCCAGAGAATCCAGGGCCTCAAACATCTACCCTACACAGATAGGATAAAAGTGCTGTCCTTCTACTCAGTCTCCTACAGACTCCTCAGAGGTGACCTCTGTCTGGCATGCAAAGCAATCTCAGACCCCGCCCTGATGGGAATGCTGCATATTTGCAAGTCAAGCTCCACTCAAGTAACCCACACGCGAGACCTCAACCTGGTTTGTGACACCAATAGGACTTGTTGGTGGGACAGATATGTGTCCCAGAGACTACCCCTTTTGTGGAATAACTCCCCCTCCATGTAAAGGAGAGTACCTCATTAAACCTTTTTAAGCACAACCTTGTTAACTGGATGGGGAACATAAAATGCGCCCCTGGGATTCCACCTATGTCCCTGCTGGACAGTAGCATAGGGTGCTGACTTCATGGAACATGGGCTACATTCTTGGCTAAGCATGTAAGGGCCTCAGGGCCAATAGCCTAGTAACCTCCTATGATCCTATGATCCTAAGCACCTATTCTGCTACTGAAAATCAGGTCACATGGAAGTCAGACCTTTATCCCTGTATCCTACCAGAACTGCTTCATTTTTGCCAATATATTAGTCATAGTTTATGTCACCTTTGTAATACTATCCAATGAAATGTTTAACTGTTCATATTCCTCTAAATCCTCAACTTCACCAAAGATAATGTTTTTGTTAATGATAATGCATATGTTTTCATAATTGTATCTTGTTTAATGTCTCCTATTCTTATGACAATCATATTGTAAGTCATTCATTGGGGCTACACTGTGAAAAAGGAGATATTGTACAATTGTTATGAAATGACGCTAATCCCCAGCTGCACATAATTAATTATGTAATTAAAGTGGTAGTTCTACAAATACTATATTAAAACCTCAAGTAGAAACGTTGAAAATGGAAAATGTATATTTGAAATTGAGATGTATATTGAGCATAGTGCTGTTTGAATTGCAGTTCATGTTGTGAGGATCATTACTGCACACATGTTTGATGAAGTGAATTGATTTTTCCTTTTCTCTTTTTATAAAATATCATTCTTCGGGCTTTAGTTGATACAGGGATAGGACAACAGACTGATAGAATTACTAGAATTAATACATTTTCCATGTGCAAATGGGTGCAAAATTTGATTGAAATTATTTTTTTTTTTGCCTTAAAGTTGCTAAACGAGTTGTATGCTTTTATACTTTATTTAGATTTGTCTTTGTTAAAATCCAGGTTATTCATACCATGTTTAGAAAAACATTTGACACAAAACCCCAACTTTATTAGAAACTGGGAACCATGTGTAAAAAATAAAAATGAACTAGCACCTCAGCATATGCCTCCAAGGTTCAAATGTTTTAACCACAGTAAAGCATTTAATAGTTAATCAGTTAGAACATTACTGAATAGAACAATAGAATAATAGAACAATAGAATAATAGAATGTGCCAGAATGCATATGAATTTTAATGAAAACAGAAAGCATGAGTTCATAGAATAACAATAATTATAACAATAATAACAATAAGCCAGATGAATACAAAAATACACATATCTTAACTTCTATGAAATGAGGTTCCAAGATACTTCCAAAGCTGCTATATTAAATATTCCATAAGTAATTCATTATTAAGGCTCTTTGGTTGCAAAATATCATAATTGAAAATAAACCAAGCCTCCTTCTGTAATACCATATCAGAAAGATCTAAATATAAATCAGAACATGTCAACACATACATTATAAAGAACCTCAATAAATCTAAACCACTACTATGATATTTGAAAAAAGTGTGACTTTACGGGGCTGGTAGGATAATTAATTTTGACATCTTGGATGTGTTCACATATCCTCATCCTAAGTTGATGTATGGTCTTAAATGTAAAACTTATTAGAGGGGCAAAGTAACCCACAAATCACCATTTTTTGATAACAAATACTCCTGAAACTTTGAACAGCTTCCCATTAATGATTTGTGTAGTTCCCTGATGAATGTAGCTATAAGTAGTGCATCCCTTACACTGAGACTCCAAAACCTGACTAACCATATGTGTGGGTACAACTCTACTTGCTATGCTAGATGAATTTCTATATGAAGTATTCAGTTTCAAATTCTTATATATCACATCCATTGTAATAATATACCAAAGTTTCCTCAAGATATGTGGTACACCTTCATCAAATGGAGTATAACGAGTTACAAAATGTATATCCTCCTGTTCCCCTTTATAATTCCCAAACTCCTTTTTGCCATGTTTATATTTCTGAGTAAACTGTTATATCCATATACAACTTTCTGCCATGTGGTAATAAGACGATTGTAATTATAACCCCTAGATAATAATCTATTAACTATATCCACAGCTACTGTCTGGAAATTAATCTCATCCGAGCATAACGTTCTAGCCCTCTAGAATTCAGCATAGGAGAGAGATCTTATCAAGTGGCCAGGGTGTGCACTAGATGCATACAAAAAATAATTCACAGAAGTTTCCTTTCTTTATAATGTTGAATGTATTGTATCATTAACAATATAGAACTCAATATCCAAATAATGAATGGTATTCTAAATTTTAGAGTGTGGAAGAGTTTATATTTGGCAACAATCACAAAAGTTGCAATCATAATATTTATAGCATGTTATTGCTACCCATTCTTAGTTAAGTGCTGACTTATGCACTTAACTAAGAATGTGTAGCAATAGTAAATATGATTATATCCACTTGTCATGTTAGGAGAATCCCTGTATCCACTTGTAGTAGGAGAATCCCTGATATTCTCTCTTCTTAAGAGATTCAGGATGATTTTATTTTAATGCCAAAGGTTATCTCTCCGTATTAAAGATGAGGTTTATTTACATTTTTATTTCCTAGATGAGGGTTAGGGTGCATTTGTTGATAGTATATGCCCTGAGCAGCCAAGTGCTCCGGTTTGCGCGGAATGCTCTGCATCTGCGATTGAATTAGTCCACTGTTCTGCTGTTCCGCATTGTACAGTGAATGCTTCGCTCTGTGCTTTTTGACTGGATATTATGTCGCAATTATAGCCAATCGGCACTATAAGAGCCAGTCAAATAACTGCTTCAAAGGTAAGGGGAGTCAATCAGGAGAAAATAAAATGCGGCAAATCACGTACTGCTACTAGCTTTTTACACCATGCAGAAAGCTAATACACTAATAGGTTTCGCATCACTGTGCATTTTATGAAGAATAAGAAACAGGGAACACCTATGTGTGGCATTATTCACAGACTGAAATCTTCTTTGTTTTACCAGAAAATCACAAGTTGTAAGAGGCTAAGGGCAGCCATGTCAGGCAAAATCAGGTATTTTCTGCAAATTTTGATGTTGGAGGTTGCATTAGTGGAGCGTAGGGTAAATGTATTGAACTGTTTCAATGCTGCAGATTTTATAACCAAAAAGTTTTGTAATAATGAATGTTTTTTTTTTTCTTATATAAATCTTCTTTATTGGTCTTGAGCAAAAGTATGCATTCCTGTGACCCAATCTGCTTAATTGGTCTTGTGCTTCTTTACTTTCCAGATAGTCCTGTTGAGTGGGTGATAGCCCTTAATAGACTACTAAAATAACAAATAATTATTTTGAACTGCTAAAAAATAGCTAAACTTCAATTTAGAACTAAAGTAGAAATTCACCTACAAGACAGCCCATTCATGTGTAAAGTTCTGAAAAGCAGATCAGTAGACATCTTATATCTGCAGCACCAATCACAAAGAAAAGGGAACAGGTAATTTGAGCTTTGTGTTCCCTAACTTACAGTTCCATATACATATTTTTTTCTTTTGGCTCCAGTACTGCTTCAACCATTAAGCTCTCCCCTACCGCCCTACTATTTTACAGGGAGGGCAAGCCCCATTTACCCCCAAAACACCTTATTTATATATACCAACTCACCTGTCACACAAACATGCTGAAAAGGAACACAGCAAGGATGGACTTCCTGTGACAAATACCAGTTGGTTAGTTGCAGCTTTTCCAGTTATGATCAATGTGTTGCAACCTTTCCAGCTTTACACCTGACTACTAGTAAAATAACCATGACACCCCCAAAGTATACACCGTTTCTCTCCAGTACTGACCGTTGTCTGTGTGTGGGTGGATTTGCTCATGCATTTGAGTTTCAGACTTCAATAATTCACATTCTCTTATTATGTCGATGCTCAAACTAATGGTAGCAATATTTTTACATTTTCCTGACTAATTCCTTATTTGTCACTGATTCTTCTCTGATTTGTCCTTGACTGGTTGAGTTAATGGATTTAGTTGGAAGAAATGTGGAGGGGCTGGAAAACCAGGTGCTGAAGATTATTTTTTTAAATAGTTGCACTTGAATACTGTTGTGTAGCTATTTGCTACTAAGTATATTACATTTTATCAACAGATGTTATGTGATCCTATCTCGCCTACATTCTGACTGATGGGTTCGGAGCTGATCCCTCGGCTCCGACTCGGCACGCTTATGCAATAGAGCGAGGCCTCTAATTGGCTGAGCTATCTTTATCCCAGGATGCACCACCACTAATCCCCCAGATCTCGTTTGCCGCTTACAGAGCTTGGACGTGGTCTCAACATTGGCTGGGATAAGTACTATATTAGGCTTTTTTCCTTATATCATTTAAACCCAAAAGCTGTTTTAACGGCTATTTTTTGTGTACGAGTGTGTTTCTAACAGTTTGATTGAGATTTTCGTATATTTTCCTGTCAGAGAAGGTTCCGTTTAAGTTAGAGGGGCCTTCCCCTGTGCTAACTACTACTTTAGTGGTTGTGTGTGGGTCAAGTACCCGTTTGAGTTAGAGGGTCTTGACCCTCCTTGTTTCCCCTTTCTCTTTCTCACATTCTTGTGTGTAAAAAAAAAAAGTTCTTTAGTTTAAATATTTTCTGAGTTAGTGGCATACATATTTTGTTTCTGTGTGTCAAACACTTAGATTACTGTTGTTGTCTGTTTTTTGTAGGATTATGTCTAAAGAACATAAACCCTCTGGGTTTAAAAAGTGCACGAGGTGTGGGTTCAAGATGTCCATAACGGACGACCACTCCTCATGCGTCTATTGTCTTGGCGCTAAACATCTGCAGGAATCGTGCAGTGTATGCCATGCGTTTTCCTCCAGAGTCCTCCAGGAGAGGAAAAACAAATTAATCCTCAAAGGATTAATCAAGCCTTCCTTCGAGGAGGCTTTATCTTCCTCTCCGTCTCCTTCTAAAGAGGAAAGCGCCGCTCCGACCAGTCAGTCGGAACCGACGGCTAAGAAAACTAAGCAGACTTCTCCATCGGCTCCACGGACTTGGAGCCGAGGTCGAATAGTCTGCCTCGATGCCTCCAGCCTCGACCCCTCTGGTTTCGGAGCCGAGGTCTGGGGCATCGAGAGGCGGGTCACCCTCATCGGCTCCACTGATATTGGAGCCGATAAGGGTCATCGGCTCAGACACTTCCCCCTCAGAGCCGAAGTCCTTATCAGCACCGAGGGAAATTTCCTTGAAGGTTTCCTCGGGCCGATAATTGTTGAGTCTTTTCGGAGCCGGTCCCCGAGCCCTTCGGAGCCGATGGAGAAATCAGTTTGGGCCCGATCGGTATCCTCGAGATCATCCAGGATGTCTGATTCGGACATCGACAGGGTGCTCCTTCGACTCTTCCAGTCTCCGGTGTTCGCAATGATGGTTTCAGCTCCAGCCCATTTGGCTTCGGAGCCGATGGTCCACTCCCCTACTGTACTTCCTCCTCCAACAGCTTCAGCACCGTTGGAGCAGGTGTTGGTGGAACCAGTGGAGGTGTTAGGGTCAGGCCCGACCCTTGCTCCGACTCTGGCTCTTGGGTCGGAGTTCAGTGCACGGACTTCTTCCTTCGGCCCTGGGGGGGAGGCTTCGGGATTGATGCTTTCGGTCCCAAGTCTCCCTCTTGGTGCGTCGGCGGCGGGAGTACCGTCCACTGTCGTGGCCACAGAGGGGGGACCTTCCCAGGATTCTGGTGGTCCCGCCTTCAGGGCTATGAGGAGTGCTCTAGCCAAATCTTCATTGGCTACCTCCACAGTTTCCCCAGCTCCTTCCCTACATTTGGAGACTGGGTTGTTGGCAGTCCCCCTGTCCATAGACAGCGGAGCCCCTGGGCCTCAGGTTACCCCCGCTGGGGTTCCTCCCCCTCCTGGAGGTCCTTCTGAAGCCTCTTCGGAAGAACCTCCCAGGAAGAGAACGTGCAAGAGGAAGCACGTTGACTCCCCTGACGAGTCTTTGACATCTGACACCGATCTCGATGATGCAGAGGGGTCCCCCAAGTCGTCCTCGGATGATGTCTCCTTTGCAGACATCCTGGAAGCCCTAAAACAACGAGGCGGCTGGCAGTCCAAACCTCCCTCTGCTGATGAGTTGGTGTTCCTGAAGGCCTTCAGGGCTCAGCCCTCTGCCTCCTGGGTGTCTCCGCCCTTTGACGAGCTCTTGGACTTGATCTGTCGAAGGGCGTGGGAACACCCAGACACTGTGGAACCGGTGCCCGCTCGTCCAAACAAATTTCTCTCGGCGCCCCCAGATAGAGAGTTCCTTACGAAAGGTGTGGCTGTGGATGCTATGGTGGTGGCATCTGCTACCCAGCAAGATGTAGCAGAGGCTTCTATGTCCGTTCATCCTCCTAATAAGGAGTCTAGGAGCATGGATCGGTACGGTAAGCGCACCCTTAGTTCAGCGGCCTTTACTCTGAGGTCTTTGAACTACCTGACGCACTTTACGAGATTTCAGAGGGATCTGATTAAGGAGCTATCCGATACCCTCTTAGGTAACCTGCCTGAGGAGCTGGCCCAGACGGTTGGATCTCAGCTGGCTACAATGTCGTCCATTTCGAACTCGTCCATGAGGCTCATTTCGTATGCAGCCGAAGGGGCGAGTAGAGCGGCGGGTACAGACATTGCTCTACGGAGACAAGCCTGGCTCCGCCTGTGTCATTTCGCGGAGGCCTTCAAGTCTTCATTTGCCGACGCCCCCTTTGATGGGTCCTCCCTGTTTGGGCCCAAGGTAAAAGACACACTTACCCGCTGTGAACAGGAGGGTAAGACTCTGACTGCTGTAGGGGCACGATTTTCCACTCCCCTTCGGCCTTATCCCAAGGCTAAAAGAGGAGGGAAGATGTGGTTCCGTAGATCTCAGAAGTCTTACCCCTCTCAGCAGGAAGGTTCCCCCTCCAGAGGCAGAGGAGGGGGAAATTCATCAGGAAGACGCCGTCCCAGAGGCGGCAGAGGCCCTCGCAACACTGGAGACCGTGAGTCCTTTCATGGCTCTTCAGCTTTTCATAGTCCCTGAGGGATTGCCCGACTGTGCTGCTCCGGAGCCAGTCGGGGGTCAAGCCAAGCACCTGAAGGCCTGGGAAGGGATCACTCAGGACCGATGGGTGCTTCGAATTATCGCCGGAGGTTACTCCATCCCATTCTGTTGCCTCCCCCCTCAGTCCAAAAAAATCCCGGACCCGCCACCCAGTCAACGGGATACCGCAGCCTCAGAAATTTCAAAGCTGCTGCAAAAAGGAGTCATCCAACCGGTCCCCGCAGACCAAGACCTTCTTGAAAGGTGCTGCTCTATTAAGACCTCCGATTTCTCATCCTGCACCTCCATGGGATCTCGATATAGTATTACATGCCTTGACTTCTTTTCCCTTTGAACCGGCAGCTACCTGTGATCTAAAGTTTCTATCATGGAAGACAGCCTTTCTATTGGTGATTACTTCAGCCAGAAGGGTTTCAGAACTTCAAGCTTTGTCAGTGAAACCCCCATACTTGGTTTTTCATACAGACAGGGTATCCCTCAGACCAAATCCTTCTTTTGTTCCTAAAGTCTGTTCTACTTTATGCTTGCAACAGTCGTTAGAGCTCCCAGTTTTTTTCCCAAAATACTCCAATAAAGCGGAGTTTATTTTCCACACACTAGATGTCCACAGGCAGTTACGTTTTTATTTAGATAGGACCAAACAATCAAGGAAAACAGATCAGTTGTTTGTATCCTTTGCAGAAAACAAATTGGGCAACGCTGTCACAAAGGTCACTATTGCCAAATGGATCAGGGACTGTATTACTCAAGCTTATATTTATTCTAACAAGGAGCTTACCACCTCTGTCAAGGCTCATTCTACAAGGGCTATGGCTACTTCAGTAGCATTTCATTCTAAGCTTGCTATTGGTGACATTTGTGCTGCGGCTACATGGTCTTCCCCGCACACCTTCATTTCTCACTACAAATTAGATGTGGCATCTAGAGGACGAGCTTCATTTGGTTCCACAGTGCTCAGGAGTGTTTTCCAATGAGCCACCCGGGATTTAGGTGCTAGGGACGCTGTCCCATCAGTCAGAATGTAGGCGAGATAGGATCACATAACATCTTTTAGTTATGTACTCACCATAACTTCAGATGTTTGGGATCCATCTCGCCTACATTCCTAATAACCCACCCTCCTTTCCCCTTCCTTGGAGATCAGAGGATATCAGAACGTCCGAATCCTGTTGTTTCATCTTGAAACATCTAACAATGTTATATAAACAAGCTGTGCATGTGTGCATGAATGCGGACAAACAAGATCTGGGGGATTAGTGGTGGTGCATCCTGGGATAAAGATAGCTCAGCCAATTAGAGGCCTCGCTCTATTGCATAAGCGTGCCGAGTCGGAGCCGAGGGATCGGCTCCGAACCCATCAGTCAGAATGTAGGCGAGATGGATCCCAAACATCTGAAGTTATGGTGAGTACATAACTAAAAGTTTCTGCTGACTTTGTATTGTAGCTATGGTCTGGGCATGAGTAAGAAGTTTGGCAATACAAAATTGTGCTAATTTTATGAAGTTAAAGTACAATTTGTTAAATGTTGCCCCTGAAGTGGTGGTTAGCTTTAAAGTCTGAGATTGTTTCTTTGACAATAAGCTTTTTAAAATAGAATATAGGGCACTACTCAGGTATAGGATAGAGTTGTGAATGGGGGTGTTGTCATTACATCTTTGTGGAGAGAGATATGGGATGAAATTGAGTTTGCCAGAGTAGTAATAGTTTCTAATAGAAAGTTTCTGCAGGAAGATATAAATGTAGCTTTTTTGGGGGGCTCAATGTCTGGGTTAAAGGTCATGTGCTTTTGTGTCAGTGATCTGTCCAGTTAGTGGTTTTACTTTTTTATAGAAGTATATAGGAGAAGATGACTGCCTATTTTCTTTTATGTAGATGAGCTTAGCAGAATTAATTGCAGTTATGTTTTCTTCCTGAGACCGAGAAATATTAGATGCAAGGTTTCATTGAATTGTTTCCATTGTCGCCATGCCCTGCCTTTGTTCCATAAATTTTAGTCTCATTTGTGGATCGCTCTACTGAGTCTGTCTGCTATCACGTTGGATTTCCCAAAGATGTGCATTGCTATCAAAAAGCGCTGGGAGGAGGTCGTCCACTGCCATTCTCTCAGGGCATCCCTACAAAGGGGGTAAGACATGGTTCCTCCTTGTTTGTTTATGTACCACATATACAGAGTGTACATGACTTTTATTTGCATGGAATTCTGGAAAGTACAGAAGGCTGTCAGCACAAAATAGTAGAAAGAGGACAGTATTTTAAAGGTGGCATTCACATTCCTATATATTTTGGTTGAACGGCCATGGCCATGTTCATGGTACGCTTTTCACGCCGTGCAAAAATAGGGTGTTCCACATTTTGACCATTTGTCACATATTGCAATGGTCTGTGTTCCACATTGGCCTCTTAGCATGTTGTGACCTATGTATATGCCTTTGTTTTCAAATTTAGTTCCAGTTCTAAGTAGTATGCTATATATCCAATATGTTAGCAAGTATAGTAAGTCTATTTTGATTTTTGTCTTCAATATTCTCTCCCTACATCTCACTCTAAATTCTCACCCTTCACACTTCCTCTAGTAACAAGCTTATTTTACATCCATCTGTTTTTTTCCTCATATATCCATTTTTAACATAAAATCTCTCAAGTCTTCTCAAATAATGTTTGCTGTCAAGATTTGGTAAATGGTATTCCAGCTCCTTCTTATAAATGTTTTCTACTTCGTTCTGCAAAAGAGATAGGAATAAATTAGCACAAACCATTATTATTTATCTTGCTTAAGATTTATTATTGCAGCAGTTTTTCTTCCTTGGAGTGTGTTCCACTTCCACATAGGGCATATACAACTTTTAGCTTCAAATGATTGTTCTCATGATTTATGTGTACTTCTTATATATAACTATTGGACATATTGTTTTCTTATGCATATATGATGCAGTTTTATTTGCTGTTTTACCTTTTTGTAAACTTAATGTAATAAGTACATTTCTCCCTGATCTTTGCTGAAAATGAGTTATTGCCCAGAGTTTCTGAATAAATAAGTGTCAACTAACTAACTAACTAACTAACTAACTAACTAACTAACTAACTAACTAACTAACTAACTAAATAAATAAAAAATATTTAAAACCTGCACTTCCACATATTCGCTTGGTCTAATCTAACCAAACTAGCCAAAGCCTATATAACTACACTATTTATCAATTCTCCCCTGATGCAAACACAATTCTCTAATACCGCCATGGGATTATAAGTTCTTTAGTTAACAAATCCAATCAAACTATGCATTAACCTAAATTAGCTCAAAACTACATAACCACACTATACACTGACTCTTTCCTGATGTAGTTTCAGAGAAACAAAAAAGGAGACAGGGTCAATCAAATGCAGTGATTTTCTTTAATCACATAAGTTTAAGCTATGAAGCTAATATAAAATAAAATATTGTTCAATAGGTAATATAATGTTCAATAGATAATGCAATTAATTTAAAAGAGAAAGAAAATGCTTTTTTGTTACATATTTTCATCTTTATCTCAATTTATTATGTATAAGTGTTTTGATAAGTAAATGATAATGTCTCTCTTTCAGTCACTTTCATCCCTTTATCACTTGTAATATATTCATTTCAAATTGTTCTAATTTTAATATAATGAAATAAGTAGTGGCATATTTTAATCAATCTATATTTTTTTCTCAGATTCTTTTTTTTTCCAAATTATATCTGATCTCACACTATCTGATGTGATTTTCATACCACGGGATTCACTAATCCTCCGTGTAAGACTAAATTAGTTTTACACGGAAACTGCAGCCTAAGAGTAAGATGCAGTGCACCATGCATATTCATGAGGGCGCGCTGACTCAACTCTAAGGCTATCACGGAGCGTGCACGAGTGCAGGGGGTGTGTCGGACTGCAGAGCAGTCCAAAAATTCACGCCCCTGCAAGTCCCTCAATCGGCAAATGTCAACTGACATGAGCAGGTCCGCTCAAATGTGTACATACCCAACACTACACTCCCCCACATTGTAAACCCTTGTACAATTAGAAAATGTAAAACTTTTATTTATTTTTTATTATTCCCGATATAGCTGCCTGTATTTGCATGTGTTTGTGCAGGTTTGCCCATTGCATAGCTACAGTTAGCAGTTTAGACATCGAAGAGGATAATAAGAAACTTATATGCAAATTAAACCAAATAGCAATAGCATAGTGGTAGGGCCTTTGCACAAAGAGGAGGCATTCCTGGTTTGAGTCCCACCACTCCCTTTTCTATTTTCTGTTGGAAATATGTATATAAAAATAATTCCTGACGTTTATCTTTTAAATTATAGTAAAAAGCATTGAAATGGCCTATGTAGTAGTGAACGAATTTTTTATATATATATATATATATATATATATATATATATATATATATATATATATCTGAAGGTGAAATGGTTATGCATACTGATGAATGCATAAGTAACGTATCTTAAGCAATGTGAAGCACTGCTAAACAAAGTTTACCAGTATTAAGCATATTTATGTATAATTGCTCATAGCTTAGCACTGCTTTAACTAGCACAATAGCTTTGCGCGGAGCTGCACATTGTGCAAACCAGCACAATCAGAACATGTTTGCGTGTAGCGGCACACCGCGCTAACTAGCACAATGTCGGGCAACGTCGGGCACTGTAGAGCAACGTAGAACAACGTTGGGCAAAGTTGAGCAACGTCGCCTAAACACAGCCACACCTCCTATCCAGTCTGGCCAGTAGTAAAATAAAAAGCAATGACAGGCCTCAAACCCGGGATACTGTGCACCATAATCACAGTACTGAACCACTAAGCCGTGACAGCTTTTCATAAGCATTCACTTTCAACACACACATACATATCAATGGAAGTTTACCCATTGATAATCAGGTGTGCCTTTAGCTGAGTTTTTTCAAAACTGGCCAATCACAAATAAGTGTGGGAAATGCATATTTAAGCTCCATAGGTGGGAATACTTGCCATAACTGGTTGTACCTCCCATCTGCAGGCAACAATGGCTGGTGCTGGAGAGGGCTCTTGTTTTCGAGCACAACGTTGGGGCATTGAGGAGTCAAAAGTAATGGTTTGGCTCCTTGTCCATAATCATAAGGATAGACTCCTGTGGGGCCAGTACCAGGGCACCCAATACAAAGCAGAAGCCTGTGACCATCTAGCTCATGAACTCACCAGTGCCACAGGTGTCCCTCGGACTGGTGAGCAGGTCAGACACCACCACGCAGACCTGAAGAGACACAAGGTGGGTCAACTTGACCAGTGGATCCAGGAGGCCTGTGAGATGGAAAATGCCCCACTACTGAGTAACTAGCCATGGAATTAAGTATGTAAGAATTGCTATTCTAGTCTATACTATGGATAGGTATGTCTCAATATCACTTCATTGACTTCACAGCTGCAGGTGTCCGTGCTACGAATCAGCAGGCCTATGCCGATAGGCTGCTAAGGCTGCACCACCAGGCAGGTTAGTAATTATCCAGCTTGTACTGTTATGTAAAATAAATGAGAGAGCCTGAAAAAAGTGTTTTAACACAATAAATAAAGGTATAATAATTCTCTAATAATTATTCTGCATGTACTGTTATATAAAATAAATGAGAGAGCCTCTAGAAAAGTGTTATAAGTCTTTAATAAAGGTATAATTCCTGGGGTGTGTCTGTGTCATTTTCTTTGATATGTTGTTGTACTCTTGCATTATAGAAATAGTACTGTTGTATTACGTGCTGTTAACACACAGTTGGGTAGGCCCATATAAAGTGGATGAAGGGAGTGCCAGTAGCTTTTAAGCATATTTACAGTCCTCAACTGTTGGTTCATGTCCAACATGTAAGGTTAATCTGGCACATGAGTAGCTTGGTATTGTGTTCCCCAGGAATGTCATTGTGCTGGCAGAAATATAGGGAGCTGTTAACATATAACTGATAATTTCACCTAAACATATCTAGACAAGTATAGGAAACTAGAGCTGTCAGTGTACCATCTCAGCAGTAGTGTGTCTGAGCAACTCACAAAATATGTAGCAGTAACATCTGCATCCTGGACAATTTGTATGTCAGATACAGCCCATGTATGTAAAGATCTAGCAAAACCCATTTCCCAATTTAAGGACAATTGGATAGTGTAATAATACATGTAGGGGACATATAACTGCAGTTAATAGGAATGTAGTGTAAACTAGAAGGATATATAAGTTATTAATGAAGCTGTCATTTTCCACCCTACTGTATGTGCATAAAAAATGCAATTCCACACCTCAATGGGTATGTCTAATCTCAAAACATTTGTTGGGACATATGTCCTATTCGCTTATAAATATCTGCATTTATTTCGATGCATGTGCCCTGTTCAAATACCACAATATTGGCGGCCTGTTGGCATCAATTAAACCTGCATGCTGTTGTAATGTCCACTGTTGTTCTATATATGCATGTGTCATGCTTGCTGTTCAACTTTTGGAACTCTGGTGTGTTGGGTTAATGGGAATACATCTGCATGCTTTTATAACTAATTGGGAATGCTTTTGACTGTTACTAACTCATATTGTCATTAAATCCTCCTAAACATAGAATGTATGGGAAGGCTGGTCCCAGCGGACCCACCTGTCCCAACTCAGCTGGCGATGGCACCTGGCACCAGCAGGTCCGATGCCCAGCCTCTGGACCTCCTACTCCAGTGGCCCTGTGCCAATGTCAGGTGGAAGTGCTGTAGGGGATGGGGCTCTTCCCCCCCATGCAAGCGTGGCTGGAGGAGGGTCACCTATCACCCTTCGAACGGTCCGGGCTGTGGTGCGTAGGGAGATCGAGCGTTCTGTCGCTGATCCTCTACGCCAGCTTGAGGCAAGAGTAGAGTGACTCACGGGTGAGCCTGCCCCTCTTACGCAGCCCCCAGCACAGCCACCCTCTGGGCTGTGAAGGTGCAGTGGTGACTGCCCATGGGTGGGGATCTGAGTTCCACTGTTGCCATCTGTGGGCTCATGGGCTTGCGATTTCCAAACATCCTTCCCCGTCAATGGTGTTCACCCACCACATGTGTCATATTCCGCCCCTGTATGCCTTGTCTGTTTACCTCCCCAACCTACCTCCCCAAATATACCTACTTTCCCTACCCCACATTCCACTCTCACCTGAAAAAAAAAAGGGCGATCTGCTCCCAAAAAAAGTGCACACATGTCCGCTGGACACATAAACTGATATTTAATTGGCAGTACAACATACTTTGTTGTCCTCACCCCTCTCTCAGGGGTGGAAGGTTTCATATCCCCCTCCAAATTTATTGCATATGCACAGCTGTTGCTGTTAAAGAAATGGGCAGTTATGGACATTTCCTACACCCGTCCTGCACATCCCGAGCTGTTTTCCCTACTGTCTTTCCCTCTTTGTGCCCCTTTTTCACCACTTTCCTATCTCCCCATTTTCTGTTCTTTCAAAGAAATGAGTGCAGGGGTTAGCGGGAGTAAGCACTATTAAGCAGTAGTAAGCAGGTTTGCTCTTGTGTGCACTTAGCTAAGCATTGCTAAGCATTGTGCAAACATGCTTACAACTGCTTAAAAGTGCCTTAGTCACTCTGCACTCTGTATGTCAGGACCCTTGTTCTGCTCAGCAGCAAAGTAAAACACCCATGTCAGTCTCGCATCCCCGGACACACTAGACTGCATGAAGTACCACTAAGCCATGATAGACATGCAGCAAGGTGGTGCTGAAATAAATATATCATGCATCAGAATGAGTGAATGTAAAGGAAAAATAGGAATGCCATAACATAAAACTTGTTCTGTGGAACTTTACCAGCAGTTGTTGTGGAATTGCATTACATGACTGTGATAAGAGAACCAGCCATTCTAGCAGGACATAATGTTACAGCAACACTTTACAACTCACACACAGTACCATAGCAGGACAAACAGTAGCATATCTGATTAGAGCAGAGGACATACATCCCAACTGTGACTACTTTTCAGGGATGTCCCTGATTTTGAAACATTTGTTAGCTGTGTCCCTCTGAATCCCTCTGAAAAGTGCTGATGTTAGGCAGAAAGGTGGGGTATTACACTTAATGAATAATGACAGTAATAAGAGTTAGACACCGCTTGTACTTCAGAAAAGGTGTAGTAATCCATATGCACTGGTTCTCTCAAATTCTTCACTTACTGTCTCTATTATTTTGAAGGTGTACCTCACTTTTACCTACCTTTCCCTGACTCTGTTCAAATATGTACCTGAGTGTTTCAGAGGCCTGGCAGAGGCAGAAACACACAGGCATATCAGCTTTTCTGCTGTTACACACTGCAAATAGCTTTGGAAGGAGTTCCACAAGCATACTTTTATGTAGGAGTACAACACTGAAATACCAAAGGATGTAGCCATGTACTGGTAGCAACAGACTGTAACAATGCCATTGCACCAGTGCTGAAAAGACCTGTGCATTGCACAGACAAACAATAACAGGCTAACATCTGGCTATCATCTGGATAGGTCCACAGTTGGGAGCTATGCAGACTACTTGCCTTGATAAACTAACAGGTACACAGCAACCCTTTAAGTCCAGCAATATAACATTCACACAATAATAATGCTTTCTGTACGTCTGCTTCCCCACCCAAATGTACAATATACCTGTGTGTTCAGGGTCTACCAAGGATGTAGATAGGCATACTCAGTACTGGAATTGTCCAGTTTTCATGAGCAGCCTGTGCTAATGTCAACACTAAAAAAGCACAAACTGTTCAGAAGTGAGTACATTAATATTCACAGTATAGCAGTTCCCAAACAGTTCGTATGCCAAAAGAATGCATCTCAATAACTACTTTTGTATGGCAGTTAATTGTATAAGTAGAAAAGAAACTACATACTCCCATGTATCTTGTGTTATCATTTTCAGGGGTGAGTACAATTCTACACTGACAAGTGTGTACTGGAAGTGGCAACATTCAGGTCTGAGTACAACATTTAAATCACTGGCTACACCCCTTTCTTCAGATATAAGAACTATACCAACCTACTGATGGAAGAGTGCAAAGTTCCTATAATCACGGCTGCACAGGTAAAAAACACACTCTCCAAAGCCAAGAACACAGCATCCATGGGACCTGACAATATCCCAGGCTGCGTTCTACATGAACTACAGAATGAACTTGTACCCTACCTAAGTACCATGTTCAATCATAGCCTCACCTAAGGCTTTGTACCCACTGAATGGCACACCATGATGGTTATCCCACTCCACAAAGGGGGAGCCACGACGGACCCCAGCAACTACTGCCCCATTAGCCTGACGAGCCTGGTCTGCAAGGCTTTGGAACGTATCATCATGGAACTCATAAACAAAGACATTGATAATCTCCAAACTTTGGACGCTACCCAGTTTGGATTTGTGAAAGGCAGATCATGTCTCCCAAACCTGACTGACTTCTTTGAAGCAGTCACCAAAGCCATAGATGAGGGTAAAATGGTTCACACAGCTTATCTAGATCTTGCCAAGGCTTTCAACACCACCCCCCACTCTGGAATTATAGATAAGCTCACTAAACTAGGTATAAACCCCTATGTAACAAGATGGGTTGCCAACTGGCTCATGGACAGAACCCATACTGTGAAAGTAACGAATTCCAAATCCGACTTCAGACCAGTGACAAATGGAGTACTACAGGGTTCAGTCCTGGGTCGTCTCCTGTTTGGTATCTACTTCTCTGAAATGCAAGCTAACACAGAAGGTCTTTGGCTAACAAAGTTTGCAGATGACTGCAAACTAGGAGCCATAATCGAAACTCCTAACGATGTGGACAAACTACAAAAGGGCCTCACTGAGACAGATACCCGGTGTCAAAGCCATGACCTGAAGCTCAATGCCAAAATGTGTATTGTCATCCCCTTTGGTAAAACCTCTGTACCCATGAACTACCACATAGCTGGTAGTCTACTTAATGCCAAAAATGTGATAAGAGACCTTGGGACACAGGTGGACAGTAGTCTCTTCTTTGATAATCACATCGCCACAGTGGTCAGGAAATCCTTCTACATGGCTCATCTCATCACAAAAGGATTCTCATCCAGAAAAAAAGAGGTCACTGTTCTCCTGTACTCATCTCTCATTAGACCCATTATAGAGTACAAGGCCCCTTTTGGTATGTACCTCACAAGACATCTACATCAACTGGAAAGACCACAGAAATACCTCACAAAGAGGATTACTGGCCTCAAACAGATGCCCTACGCAGACTGTCTCAAAAAGCTACAGCTTTACTCCATCGCATATCGCCTACTCAGGGGCAAGCTCTGCCTAACATACAAAGCTATATCAAACCCAGAGCTGTTGGACATGCTCCGCTTAAAGAAATCCCAATCCCTCTGAGCTACATGCTCTGGGGACCTAAACCTTGTCACCACAATAAAAAGAACATGCTGGAGGGATAGATTCCTGTCCCAGAGACTTCCCATACTCTGGAACAGACTACCTATCTATGTCAAACAGAGCTACTCATTAGCACTCTTCAAGAAAAATCTTGATGATTGGATGGGAAATGGGAAATTCACCCCAGGGATCACTTCTGTGGCTCTGCTCAACAGGGGCACAGGAAAATAATTTTCTTGGGTGGCGAAAGTCAGGGTTCATTTTTTGGCTAGGCTTATATAGGCCCTAGGGCCAATAGCCTAGTGCCTACCTATGAACCTATGAACCTATGACTTAAACAATGGTGTCCACAGCAAACAAGTATGAGCCCCACTTTGGAAAGCTGAAAGGGCTATGCCTACCTGACATCAATTTATAGCATTGGGTTGCTATGACAGTGAATACTGCAATTACCACACAGCAGGCTGCATGCAATTACCAAATGGTGGCCACCAATTGGTGCAGAGGCCATCACATGAACATGTGCAGATACCTATAAAAGCAGGCTGTACTTGCTGCCAACACATGCAATCACTCCATTGCAGACACTGAGAGAGAGAGAGAGAGAGACATTAACAGCAAAAGCAAACTCAAAAGCAAAAGAAACACGGAAATTAATAATACCAACACATACAAAGGAAAGGTATGTAACAGATATGTATTTACTGGCATGTAGTAGATGTTTTTGAAGAGTACTCTACATGCATTGAAACATCCATATGTGGCAGCAGTACATATCTATGCACAGATGTCCAGCATAACTACTGCCATGGACAAATCAGTGTGTAGCTGTGTACAGGGGGACATAAATGTGACATATGTAACTCAGCATTAAATGGCAAACATCTGATCCATGTTAGCTGTGTCCTGTACAGTAGTGTGGACAATGGTTGTTTGGGGGAGTAGCGCAAACAGCTATATAAACATGGATGTGATAGAGTAAAACATGCATGATAGTCATATTAATGTGTAGCTTAGCATTGGCAACTGCTGTACCAGGCTAATATGCTAATCTAGCATTTGTAGCTATATACACACCCTCTAATATTCCTGTGTGCTCACATGTGACACCTGTTCATGTTGCAGCAAGGCCTAACAGGTCAGCAGTGAGGTCCAGGGACTTACAACAGTGTGGACCTTGTGTGTGTATGGCACACACATACGGAGAGATATATATGTGTCAGATATATTAACATCTGTACATGTGCATAGAGCAAGGGACATACTGCAACTGTATGTGAAGGGTGGACAAATATATGTTGGTGAAGGTTGTTGTGTGCATATTTGTATGTAGGTTGTAGTGTGGCAAACAAGACAGCATACAGTGCTGGTATATGACATGCGGTGGTTAAACACTGTGGGTGTGATTTGTTAAGTTTGCAATGTTGCAGCCAGTGAGGCTTGCTAAAGCTGCATGGGCTGAGAATACCTTCAATGCATTTCTCACAAGACTGTGCAATATCATTACATTATTGTATACCTCACATCCTTTGCATAATTGATATTCCCATCATGAAAGGTGGACTGTATATGTGCCTATATGTATATCTACACCAATGGATGTGTATATGTATGTATGTATATATATGTATATATATATATATATATATATATATATATACATATATATATATATATATATATATATATATATATATGCACACACATATATAGAGACAGAGTCATATATAGTGAGACAGATACCTGGTGTCAAACCCATGCTGTAAAGCTATATGCCAACTAAAGCATAGTCATCCACTTTTACAAAACATAGTATCCCCACAGTACCACATAGGTAGTAGCCCCCAACATGTTGAACAGGTACTGATGTGTACATACAGCCAAGTGATACATCATCTCTCCATTGGTAATCACATTTCCAAAGGTATTTTGAAATCCCTCGGTGGATCACTTAAGCAATAAGGGGTCTGCATGTACATCCACAAAGGTTATTTTGCACCTATAATGAATAGCCATCATTGACAGACTTTTCTGCATTTGAACAGGTCTGGAATATACCTCAGGCATAAACTCTCACTCACACTATTCAATAGAAACCATAATGAGTGTGTGTGACACGGGTGACCTAGGCCAGCGATCACTGCAGTGGCTGGGCTTGTCACAAGCATACGGATGTGACCTAAGGTCTGGAAAGTGACAGCACACTCTGGCAAAGATAACAGATGTGTTCATGAAGAAAGCAGGGTTCTCACCTATGAAATAATTGAGGTCACATGTATGTATATGTATTTGCCACACAGCTACCTGACATGTGCAATGCACATACTGTTGTCATTGTGATATGTCATACAGTAGTAAAAGAAAAACCCACAACACATTGATCAACAGTGTCACACACACTCACCAAGTGCAGGATTCAAACCCCTACATAATTACTTTTTGATATTAGAGCAGTATACATTAATATGACATGCTATACACATTAGTGGGAGCTCTCCTTTCCACAGGTATATTTGTAGGATGGTGACATCATCAGACTTGACAAAGATAAGTATACCATTTTTAAGGTGTTTTAGTAGTCTCCAAAAAGGTTGCTCCTCTCCAAGGAGATCACACACAAGCACACAGCTGTCAAGTGCAGGATTCAAACCCCTATCTAACTACTCTATGCTACTAGAGGAGTACACATCAACACAATGTGCTATACACATTACTGATAGTTCTCTTTACCACAGGTATATTTGTAGGATGGTGACATCATCAGACTTGACAAAGATAAGTATACCTCTTTTAAGGTGTTTTAGTAGTCTCCAAAAAGGTTGCTTCTCTCCAAGGAAATCACACACAAACACTTGCCAAGTGCAGGATTCAAACCCCTACCTAACTACTTCATGATACTAGAGAAGTATGCATTAACACAACACAATATACACATTGCTGGGAATTCTTTTTTCCACAGGTATATGTGTAGGATGGTGACATCATCAGACTAGACAAAGTGGGTTACATTAGGTGACATTAGGTGGGCTACATAGAAGGAATTTCTAAACACTTTGGCCATGTGATCATCAAAGGAGAGTTTACTATCTACCTGGGTCCCCAGAGCCATAATTACTTTCTCCATACATACTGGATTACCACCTATGTGGTAATTTGTGTGCACTTTGTTTTATCCAAAGGGGATGACTATGCATTCTTTGGCATTATGCTTGAGAGCATTGTTTTGACACCAGGCATCTGTCTCTGTAAGACCCTTCTGGAGAATGTTTGTGTCAGCTGTAGAGTTGATTATGGACCACGGTTAGCAGTCATCTGCAAACTTATTCAGCCATACACCTCCCGTGCTTGCCTGCACCTCTGAGCAGTATCTACTGAACAGGTGGGGTCCCAGGACCAAGACCTGTGGGATGCCATTTGTGACTGGTTTAGAGTCGGACATGGCACCTGCAGCTCTGAACATGTGTATTTGATCTGTGAGCCAGTTGGCTACCCATCCTGTGACATAACTGTTAATGTTCAAGCTGGTAAGCTTGTCCATGATGACAAAGTGGGGAATAGTGTCAAAAGGCCTTACTGAGGTCCAGGTGGGCAGTGTGGACTACTTTCACCTCCATCTATGTCCTTGGTAACTGTTTCAAATAAGTCAACTACATTTAGGAGACAGGATATGCCTTTAACAAAGCCAAGTTTGGTAGAGTCCAGTGTCTGGAGGTCCTCAATGTCTCTGTTTATGGGTTCCATGATAATTTGCTCCATAGCTTTGCAGACCAGGCTGAGTAGGCCTATAGAGCAATGGTTTCCAGGTTCCGTTGTGGCACCCCCTTTGTGGAGCTGGATGACTGTTGCTCTATGCCATTCTTTGGGTACATAGCCTGTGGTAAGGTTGAGTCTGGACAGTGAATGTAAGTGAGGGTGTAGTTCCTTTTGGGGCTGGTGTAAAATGCAGCCTGGGACACCATCCAGTCCCATTGATGCTGTGTTCTTAGCTTTGAATAGGGCTGATTTTACCTGCATGTCCATGAAGTCTGGAGCTCTGCATGCTTCTGGGATGGACACAGGCCCTTTTGGGGGTGATGGGGGGGTTGCACTGAACTTGTCCCCCAGGATGTGGGCAATGTAAGTTGGTTCAGTGTATTTCTTGCCATTTTGCAGTAGCTGACAGCATATTTGGAAGTTGCCACCTAAATGTTTGGTATAGCTAACGAAGGCTTTGTGGTTGTTATTCTTACATTCCTTGGCAATTTGTCTTTAGAAACTGGCCTTGGATTATTTTATGAGCAATCATTGTTTCTTCCTAATAATGATCAGTGATGCCTTTCATTTTGTGGAGTTTGCTCTATCATGTGTTCGTTTCCTCCTTCTGTTGTGTAGCTTATTTATGGGCAACGACCACCAGATTAGTTTCTTATTTTTGGAGGAGTGTGTCTTGGTTTTAATTTGGGATGTCTCAATCCATGCATCCCTCTAGATGCTCATAGAATGTACTTGTAAATGATTTGGCAGATTGTATAGCATTATCCTATAGCAAGGGGGCTTTGGAACTTTCCACTTTGGTCTTGGGAAGTGTGCAGTTTGCTTTTGAAAATGTCTTCATAGTGGTTTCCTTGACTGGCGGGGGGGTGGGATGGGGATGTCCTATGTGATTACTTTATGATCTGATATTACCAGCAAGGGGTTTATCTCTGTTGTGAAACACTGGTACCCCATGTTGGTGATGATCAGGTCCAGTATGTTGTCACCTCTAGTGGGCGTGGTGACCAGCTGTTCCAGGGCATTTGAGTTTTTAAACTTTAGGAAACATTGGGCAAAGGACGTTGTACACGAGTAATTCTCCCACTCAATGTTTGGGTAGTTGTAATCTCCTCATGTAATGGTGTTTGGTAGGACCTTTATATTTTCCACTGTTCTCAGGAATACTGAGTGAGGTTCCTGAGACAAGGTAGGTGATCTGTAGCAGGCTACAATCTGATAAGCAGCTTTACCCAATGTTAGTTGCACTTGCACTTGCATGGTCACCAAGGCCTCATGCTGAGCCACTAACCTGAAGGTGTGGGTATCCATAAGGTAAATGGATACACCCCTTCCTTTTGTATTTCACTCTGGGTTTTGTGGCCGAAGAGCAGAGGGATTGTGAGTGTTTTACGTGGAGCATGTCCAACAGCTCTGTATTTGACATAGCTTTGTATGTTAGGCGGAGATCACCTCTGAGTAGGCGATATGTGAGAGAGTACAGCTGGAGCATTTTGAGACGGTCTGTGTATGGCATGTATTTCAGGCTGCTAATGCTCTTTATTGATATTGATATGCATTGATATTTATGACATAGCGAAAGAAAGCTTCATGGTTCTCTATGGACTCTTTGACAATATTTTTGCCAGAACATGGATTGGATAATGTTAGGAGTGCTCATTGTTTATTGATGATACTGATCGGAGATTTATTGATCTTCTTTGAATTTTCACTTTCTTTGAACAACTTAAGTACTTGTAGTACATAGTTTGATTATGACAGGAGTCCAATATATTATATGGGTCTGTTTTCATATTACTGTGTGCGCAAGGCAGTTTTGGTGAATAGTGACACGTTTCTGGGGTAAGAACTGTAACTGCCAGATATGTGTGGCCCACTGCTGTACTCAGACATGGCCTAAGTGTGTGAGCATGCCCAGTATGGCCTTTCAGTATGTTGCTGACTGAAATTTGCTAAATTTGTTTGTGTGTGAGCATGCCCAGTATGTACATATATACTATATGTGTGTGAAAAATCAAGTTGGTTTTTACTTTGTGTTGTACATCGACAGGCAGCACACTGTGCCTGCAGGTCTTCCATGAGTCACTTTGCATAGACTTATCAACATTTCTACATACAGGGGACAGCTATTATTTGTACATTTCTACCTGGGGGGCATACCTGATTGTTACTGTGGGTGTACATAGGATGAGGGGTTCACCTGACACCTATACATATTTGCTAGGCCTGCACTGCTATGTCAGGTACTCCATTTCAGTCTGAACTGTTGCCTATCGTACTGGCGTAAGGCATACTACTGTACTACAGATCTTAGCTTCCATTTTCATGTATATTAGTTTGTGACTTCATAGCCTATCCAACCCACATCACACTACCTGGCCTGCTGTTATCTGTCTGCATAGACCTGGGGTGAAGTTCAGAGGGCATGCTACAGCATTTGTTTGTGTTTGCGTTAGTCTACAATTGTCCTGCTGTGTCTGTGCCAGTGAATTGCTGTCATGGCTTAGTGGTTCAGTACTGTGACTATAGTGCACAGTATCCTGAGTTCAAGCCCTGTCACTGCTTTTTATTTTTCTGCTGGGCAGACCTGACTGGTTAAGGAACAGTAAAGCAGGTGTGAGCGTGTTTACCTGACTTTGCCTGACTTTGCCCAACATTGCCCAATATTGCCCAACGTTGCGCTAGTTTGCGCGGTGCACAGCTCCGCGCAATTGTGCTTAAATATGTTAAACAGTGGTAAAAGCTGCTTAGCACTGTTTTATATTGCTTAAAACATGGCAATCATGCCTCAGGTGGTGCTGCAGGGCTGCCTATGTCAGATGCACATAGTACACTCCCTATACATGTTTGAAAACAGGTAGTGTCAAGTTAGACATCCCTTTTATTTTATGTGTGAGTTGGAGAGAGGTATCATTTCCAGGGTTCCTACTGAGCCAGTGTATGTGCTATGCATTGCCTCTTTGCCAAGGCCAAGGCATACTGGGCACACCTCCTTCTGCCTAATGGGGCAGGCTCAGGTTGTTCCTCCTCCTCCGAGTCACGCTCTGCCTGTGATGGACTTGGCAATGGTGGGGGGCTGTTTTGGCCCTGCCCCATGCTGTTCCTGCTGCAGCTGTTTCTGCAGGATCATATTGTGTAGCATGGCACAAACCATGACAATTTGGGTACATGTAGTTGGTGAGTACTGCAAGGCTCCACCAGATGTGTCCAAGCACCAGAACCGTGACTTGAGCATCTCAAACACATGCTCTATTACATTTCGTGTTTGTGTGTGTGTCTCATTATGGAGTTCTTATTCAGGTGTGTGTGCATTTCTCCAGTGCGTATCCAGCATCCCCCACTAGGTGACCGACAGGGATGTCCTCATTGGCAAATGTCTGGTACAGCTGCATCAGATGCCAGATATGGGAATCGTGGTAGCTTCCATGGCAGCCAGCACACACATTCAGTATTATGACCTGGGCATCGCACATGACCTGGCAATTGATGGAGGGGAAGCCCTTGCTGTTGATGTAGGCACTACCCCGTTCACCGGCTGGTGCTTTGATGTGTATGTGCATGCAGTCAATTGCACCCACTACCTCAGGGTATTCCGCTATTTGCTGGAAGAGATGCATATTGCTGGCCAATGCCTCACGGGAATTGGGGAAATATACATGATCACTGACATGTGCTGACATGGCATTCAGGAACTGGTGCAGTACCCTGGATGCTGATGCCTGTGAAATCCCCATCATATCACCATTTGGCTTCTGGGAGGTACCTGTTGCCCAACACATACCTGGGTTTCCACTGGGATAGGTTCCCCTCTGTTGGTTCTTTGTGTGAGGCGTGGCCTGTACAGCTCAACAATTTGCTGCAGGAGGTCTCTGTCCATTCTATAGCGCTCCACTATCTCCAGCTCTTGTAGCCCCTGGTAGGTTACCCTGGGTCTGTGCACTCTTCTCCGTCTCCTCACTGTGGGTTGCTCAGCAGCATTCACAATGGCACCACCCTCAGCATCTTGCACATGTTGGCTTATAATAGCAATGGCAGCCCCTAACATTTTTTTGTCTGAGTTAAGCTTTTTAAGTTTTCACTCTCTTTGTATACTGCAGTGTTGCAGTGTTTTTGAGAAAAACATGGGGGAATGTTGTTTGCAGAGTTT
Source organism: Protopterus annectens (assembly GCF_019279795.1). Classification (NCBI taxonomy): domain Eukaryota; kingdom Metazoa; phylum Chordata; order Ceratodontiformes; family Protopteridae; genus Protopterus; species Protopterus annectens. Next base: position 1,731,623,480 of record NC_056741.1, on the reverse strand, counting down.
TAAGTGCTGGGCTTGGCTGGACTAGTGTACTGCCTGTGTAATTGGCTGATTCTGATTTATTTCACCTGCTAGCTCTGCTGGTTCTCTTTGGTTAACTTCCTACTGCTTCTTTTCCTTCCTTTCCCTTTCTGTTTCCACAAGGGGCAGCGCCGCGCAAACAGCGCAAACACGCACACACAAGTGCACATGCGTGCACACAGGCTTACACAGGCTTAGGCGGGTGCACATCCATGCACACAGGCTTAAACAGGCTTAGACGGGTGCACACGCGCACACACAGGCTTACACAGGTTTACAAGGCGTGCACACGCATGCACACAGTGTAAGCACTTTTGCAAGAAATTTCAGTAATATCAATGGCGTACACCTTCGGTTTCTGGGTTTCAGCTAGGACAACTGTAGACACGTCTCTTCCAATCCTGAGTAGCTCACAGCAAACACAAGCCACTCTGCTCCAATAAGCTTACAGGCTTTCAGACATACCCCCGCATGATGTCACCTGTCTTCTACTCTACTACTCCCCTATTCCTACACTTACACTCTAGGGACATGGCTCACATGCCAGGAAAATTTGGGATTCACTATCCTTATCCTCATTTGCATAGGATTGCCTACTAATGCTTGGTTACATCTCTCAAACTGAGCTTCCCCCTTAGCAACCACTACTCAGTAGCCATGTTGTCTTCAGCCTGCCATTCACCTGCATGGCAGAATAATATTTTTTAATAAGAATGCCTATTTTTGACTATTTTTTATTTATTTTTTGGTTTTTAAAGCGCCGCACATTTGCGCGGTGCTGCGCTATGCTTAAACATCGGAGATCGGGGGAAAATTGTTTTGATTTTTATTAATTTTCAAATGATAAAAATGCCAATGGCCTTATATTTGGCCATTGGCATGCTTCCTCAACTGGATGCATCCTTTACTTGAAGCTGTCATAGCTCCGTTTTGCTATTTGCAGAATGGTACTCCGTTACCGATGGAGTACATTTCTGCAAATAACTCTACTCTTCCACGGAGAGATTACTGTTTCCTGGATTGCAAATTTACCTCATTTGCATAGCTTTCAGCAGCAAACATAACACTGTCCATGCAAAAGTAGTTTTAGGAGCTCTCATGCACGCCCCTGCAGGCTGTTGCTGGATCACTCGGCAGACATATTGGCTGTCTGCGGTTTTACACTACTCTTAGACTCCGTGCAAGCCCTCATGAATACAGCCTATAGTTTGACTCCAGTAATCATATACAGCAAAATATATGCATTTATAACACTAGTAAGGACCTTTACATAGTTTATAACATATTTAAGATACCAGTGTCAGAATGGCATCACACTGGCTATCAAGTACCACATACTGTAAAGAGCTCTGCAGTGAAAGTAATTATACTACAGGATAAGTCAAATTATAATAAGTATTTTCTTTTCTATTAACTTCAGTCTGACTTAAGCAAAGACTTAATCAAATTCCTTTGGATATTTTCAGAAATTACCCTGTAAGAAAATATTTCCTTGCTTTACCTCTTGAAAGAGATGAAATGAGTTCCTGAAAGTTCTCTCATTCAGATGTTTCAATGACAAAAGACTTCCAGCAGGTAATGTGTTTATTGTCAGGCCTTTTGAGGAAAATTGATTCCTTTCAAATCAAACTGAATAGCCTGCAGTAAAGTATGAAACAAACAGAATTATTGAAAGAAATTATACAAAAATAATTCAGGACTAACAGACATAGATGGATCAATGAAAGAGAAGGAAACCCATTCTGAATTCCTACTAATTAAAATACCCAGTTATTAAACAAATAAGAAGACTGAGATAATTGAGAATGGAAGTGCAATATCAGACCCTTCAGCCTTCCTGAAAAGAACCAAGGAGAAATTAGTGTAACTTTCCTAACTAGATGGATATTACAACTTGTACATCTTCAAGAAGTATCCCCTATGGCATTTAGGGAGCTCATTCTTCAGCAGGTAATCCAGTTTCATTACATTTTAAGTCTCTTCCTTGAGCCAGTATATTATAATTTTGATTTATGTTATTTAGACAAAGAACTAGTCATAAATACTGCCAGATCAAAATCTCCATTAAAAATTTGCAAACATATTATCAAATTTGATGACTATAGAAAAGTAAAAGAAAAATGCTGGCCATTAATAAAACTTTTAAAACAAAATAACTTCACAGTCCACTTGCCATATCCTGCCAGAGTCAAATTATACCCACAATCTGAAACAAGAGTACTCAATACCCTGGAAGACGCTATATATTTTACAAGACATGGTTTGGCCTGCTGCCTCTTTAGAAAGCACATCTGTGAAATCTACATAGGTCAATGTAACTAATAAAAAGGCAAAAAACAAGTACTATTTAAATGCATCTGCCAGATACCAGAGATTAGATAAAAACAACAGCGAGGTATTGCAGTTATATAGTCATCCGCTGATGTTGCTTCATTACCTATATCAAATACAATTCCTTAAAAAGAAAGAATTGAAAAGTGGACAGAGGTCATTGTCTAGTTATGTCATTCTTTAACATTCACTATACATAATTTACCTTAAAACTTTGCTTCACATAAAGACCTATGATGTTTGATATTTTTTCTCCTGCTTCTTGCCTGGTTCAGTCAGTCTATGGGATCCATGAATAAATGTGTAGGCTTTGTGTGAAACCTACGCAATGTTCACATGTTAGTGCAATGAGCAGCGGCACTAATCACACATGCATGCTACTCATCATGCCTACACGAATGCAAGCAAGTTTTCATGGCTAGCAACAGTGCTGGTAGCCAGGAAACAATATCAAGCAGCATAAGCACATGGGCCCGTATCAGTTCAGTGAAAAATTAGTTCATCAAATAGCATTTTCAGTGCAATTACATTGAACATGCTGTTCATCAAACTGTTCATACTGAGATCGCGGTACAGTGAAGATCAGGAAATTTGCCTTTTCCACACTGTAGTGTGACCTCGGAGTTGGTATATATAATTAGCTGGAGGTGTGGGGGGTGCAGCCCCACACATGAGGGGAATTTGAAGAACAGCATTTCCAATGAAATGCCGTTTGTTGAATTGACAATTCGCTGAAGTGATATAGATCCTCAGCACACACAGTAAATAAACAGGTTTGTCTGTGAGCAAACCTGTTAAGCATACTTGCACAGACAGCACAAAGTGCTACAAAAGGCAAATAATGCATGCTGTACACAGGCAGAGAAAGTGTACTGTGCACATAAATGAAACATATGAATAGAGTAATAAGTAGGAGGAGATGTGACATGGAGCAGGCAACTACAATACCTCGGTTACCAGACAGAAAAAAGTGTACTGAGGGCAATGTGTACAGAAATCAAAAAGGTGTGTACAGAAGTATGCATGTGGGGAGGGTAAATGTTCAAATTCTTGATGTGAAGGTACTTATGTCATATAGAAAAACTTGTAATAATAAAATTTAGCAATATGCATGTCAAAATAATTAGTGGTAGTCACACTTTTTGAGCAAATGTAGATATAAAAAGCAGTTATATTATAGGATGTGACAATTACACAAATTCACATTATGACAGAAGGTAATTACATGATATATGGATGCCACTGAGGAGGGGGAGTATCAATATTCATCAAAGATACCCACACCTCCAGGTTGGTGGCACAGCACAAAGCATCAGAGACTATCCATGTGCAACTAACAGTGGGTAAAACTGCCTTCCAGTTTATAGCCTGCTACAGACCACCCTCCCAAACCCAGGAACCCCACTCGGCCTTCCTGAGAACACTGGAAAATATGAAGGTCTCTCCAAACACCATTATATTGGGCGACTTCAACTACCCAAACATAGACTGGGAGCATTACTCTAGCTCCAACACCCTAGCCCAAAGGTTCCTAGAATTTATAAACTCAAATGTTATGGAACAACTTTTTACCACTCCCACAAGAGGGGAAAACATACTGGACATGATCATCACCAACATGGGGACTCTATGCTCCAGACCAGAAGTGTATCCCTCACTGGTAAGATCAGACCATAAACTAATCTCACTGGATATTCACATCCCGACCCCACCCTATGCCCAGAAAACCACAGTGAAAAACTTCTCTAAATCAAATTTCACACTCCTCAAAACCGAGGTGGAATCCTTCAAAGCCCCCGGGCCTGTGGAAAATATGGCCTAGACCACAGAATCCTTTATAAACGCATTCTATGAACACCTTCAGGAATGCATGGATCATGCAATCCCAAATAAAACCAAGACTCAATCCTCCAAAGGCAGACATCCTGTCTGGTGGACCCCTGTCATAAACAAACTATACAACAGAAGGAGGAAGCTACTACATGATAGAGCAAAATCCCAAAAAGGGAAGGCATCCCTGATCAGTATTAGCAAAAAACTACAGGCACTCATAAAATCATCTAAGGCCAGCTTCGAGAGAAAAATTGCACAGGACACTAAGGATAATCACAAGGCTTTCTTTAGTTATGTTAGGAACCTGGGTGGGAATTCCCAGATATGCTCAGAATTAGTCCAAAATGACAAAAAAATACACCGAACCCACAGACATTGCCAACATCCTAGCTGACAGGTTCAGCGCAAACTCCCCCCCCACCCACCAAAAGGGCAAATATCTATCCCAGCAGAGTGCTGCCCCCCTGACATCTCAGATGCTCAGGTAAGAGCCGCCCTCTCCAAAGCAAAAAACACAGCATCAATGGGACGAGACGGTGTCCTGGGCTGCATCCTGCATGAACTACAAGAAGAGCTAAACCGAAACATAAAACTACTGTTCAATCTCAGCCTTACTACAGGATATGTACCCAAAGAGTGGCGTACAGCAACAGTGGTCCCTCTCCACAAAGGTTGTGCCTCAACGGATCCCGAAAACTATTGCCCCATAAGCCTGACTAGCTTGGTCTGCAAAGCTATGGAAAGGATCTTCATGGATCTCATAAATAAAGATATTGGGGACCTACAGACACTGGATCCTACCCAGTTCGGCTTTGTTAAGGGCAGATCCTGCCTCTTAAACCTGGTCAATTTCTTTGAAACAGTCACCAAGGCCATTGACGAGGGGAAGATGGTCCACACAGCCTACCTGGACCTCGCAAAAGCCTTTGATACAATACCCCACTTGGGCATTATAGATAAGCTCACCAGCTTAAATATAAACCCCTATGTCACTAGATGGGTTGCAAACTGGCTCAAGGACAGAACCCACATGGTTAGAATTGCTGGAGCCATGTCAGACTCCAAACCAGTTACAAGTGGTGTCCCACAAGGCTCAGTCCTGGGACCTCTCTTGTTCGGTATATATTTCTCAGAGGTACAGGCCAACACAGAAGGACTGTGGCTGACCAAGTTCGCAGATGACTGCAAACTGGGTGCCATAATCGACTCTCCAGCTGACACAAGCATCCTCCAAAAGGGCCTTATAGAAACAGACAACTGGTACCAGAGCCTTGTCCTCAAGCTAAACGCCAAAAAGTGTATAGTCATCCCCTTTGGCAAAAACAAAGTGCCCACAAATTACCACATAGGTGGTAATCCATTAAGTGCAGAAGAAGTAATTAGGGACCTGGGGACCCAAGTTGATAGCAATCTCTCATTTGATAACCACGTGGCCAAAGTGGTTAGAAAAACATTTTATATAGCCCACCTAATCATGAAGGGATTCACATCTAGATCAGGGGAGGTCATCATGCCTCTTTACTCATCCCTCATCAGGCCTATAATTGAGTTCAATGCCCCTTTTGGGATGTACCTTACTAGGCACCTGCAGCAACTGGAAAAACCCCAAAAGTACCTCACCAAGAGGATCAAAGGGCTCAAACAGATGCCATATGCTGCCCGGTTAAAAAAACTCCAGCTCCACTCAGTGGCATACCGCCTGCTCAGAGGTGATCTGTGCCTGACGTATAAAGCCATGTCCAACCCAGAATTAATGGACATGCTGCACCTCAGAAAATCCAAATCCCATCGAGCTACACACTCGAGAGACTTGAACCTCAGCACTGAAATAAATAGGACATGCTGGAGGGACAGATTCATAACCCAGAGGCTCCCTTCACTCTGGAATAAAATCCGAGTCCAGGTTAGGCAGAGTCCCTCATTGACTCTCTTCAAGAGGAATCTTGATGAGTGGATGGGAGATCGTAGGTTTACCCCAGGTATCACTTCTGTGTCACTGTTAGACAGAGGCACAGTATACTAACCTCGAAAAAGGGCATAGCAAAATTAATTTAAAATGGGTGGCGAAAGCCAAACACACTCTGGCTAGGCTTATAAATGCCCTAGGGCAGATAGCCTAGTATGAACCTATGAACCTATGAACATGCCAAGTTGAGATGACAATTTGCAAGGATAGTGCATACATTATGTGACATTTGCAGGGCATGCATTTCATCAGTATAACATTTTGGAAATAGGAATGGCTCAAAAATCACCATCTCCTTTTGTAAGAATCACACCCATCTCATCAATGTCAACACTGACCTGTGTATTAACTGTATACACCAGAGAAATAAGCCTAACACATATACAAAGAGGATCACCATTGAAGGGAGTTATGCACCTCAATATTCTAATAGTTATGCATCCTATATGTAGGTGTGTGTGTGTGTGTGTGTGTGTGTGTGTGTGTGTGTGTGTGTGTGTGTGTGTGTGTGTGTGTGTGTGTGTGTGTTGCAAATGTGGGAGCAGAGTGTGATGTATGTAATACCTTTGAATTAGGCACATTTGCCTGACACAGTTTTTGTGCTGACAGATAAGAACAGATGTAAACACTGCACTATGATGCAGTTTAAACCCCAAAGCTGTGTATTGTTGGCATCTGCCACAGGAGGTAGCAATAGGTATTGTCACAAAGAAATTAAATTAATGTGTGAATTAAGAAAGGATACCTGAGAATGAGTGTCATATCAGCATGTTAGACTGACGGCAGTTAAATGAATATGCTCATGTGTGCACAATTGTGATCAGTCCTATATCAATTCTCCATGGTCAAGGAAGGTTTCTCTGTATATCTGTACACATAGCACTCAAGAACTAGAGCACATGTGTATACCACAGAACTCAATGTATGTGCCGAAGCAACACTCTAACCATGTCATTGGCAGAACAGATGTCTAATGCCATGAAATCCAAAGCTATATTCACATAACTCCATGTAACATATCAAGAGATAAGACTAATGAAATGTAATGGTTGTTGAATGACATCAGTACATTTAAACAGAATGAATCCCTGTGCTGGAATTGAATGTCAATCTGTAAAACTCTTCCAAATAATAACATGGCTATCAATCTCATTTATTACAGTGGAACTGTTATCATACCTGTTGAACTCCAGCTATGTGAAGTCATTCAACCAGCTGTACTTTATTTGCCCATAATTTGTATATGCTAAAATTAATGGGGGAGGCCTCTGCCACTCTATATGTATAAAATGTAATTGGGATGGATGTCTTTCCTGTAGAACAGTTAAGGACACAAATGCTTACAATCCCTCAATGTTAGTTTGGAATATTTGCCTAAGTGTTGATAAAAATAACACTATAGTTGGACCAATTAATATGCCATGGTTTAAGTATATCATCAGTTGTCATTTTTATGGTTATGTGAAAGCATTACATCATGCATATGTAGGTAAGATACGCTATATATAGTGATCACTTTCAAAGTCACCATCTCCCCTGACCCCCCCTTCCCATGTCAGGGTCAAACAAAAAAAACTTTTTCAAAGCTGACTACAATCTCCTGAGAGCAGGTATAGGCAGCTTCACAGCCACCATATCTTCATTTGTAATCAGGACTAATGTCCATGCCTACACCAAAAAACTATATGAGCATCTACATAGCTGCATGAACTCAATAATACCTGACAGGACCAAATCATCTTCCTCAAGGAAGAGTAAAACTGTCTGATGGACAGTAGCAATAAACAAACTCTATAATAAAAGGAAAAAAATTGCTGTCCAGGACTAAGAAGGAGCAGGTGCCAAGTTGGAATCAATCTCTCTTTTGTCTGAACAAGCAAATACGGTCACTGGTGAAATCCTCTAAGACTAACTTTGAGTCCAAATTGGCCACATCCCCTAAGAACAATCACAAGGCCTTCACAAACATCTGTAATCTCAAAGATAACACCCAAATCTTCTCTGAACTGGTGGTCAAGAACACCACATACACAAACACTGTAGATATAGCCAACCTGCTGGCAGACAAATTCAGTGAAAACTTCACCCCCCTGCCCCCCATTAGTAAACCAGGACATTCTCACCACCTGCCCCCCTCCCCTCATCACCAGGGAGCAGGTCTTTAATGCCCTCTAAAAGGCAAAAAATACAGCCTCCATTGGACCTGACAACATTCCTGGCTGCATCCTACATGAACTCAGACATGAGCTCTCAGCACCATTAGGCACCCTATTCAACCAAAGTCTGAGCACTGGCTTCATTTTAGCTGAATGGAGGAGAGCCACTGTCATTCCCTCTACATAAGGGTGGAGCGTTCACTGACCCAGACAATTATAGGGCCATCGGCCTAACTAGCCTGACCTGCAAGGCCATGGAACGCATTATCACGGACCTTATAAACAAGGACATTGGCAACCTCCAAATGGTTAACCCCACACAGTTTGGTTTTGTCATAGAGAGATCATGCCTGTTAAACTTGATCAATCTCTTCAAAACAGTCACCGAAGCCATGGACAAGAGGAAAGCGGTGCACACTGCCTACCTTGACCTGCTGCAGAGGGGAAACAAGTGCTGACTTTGTAGGAACATTGGCAAAATTCTTGGCTAGGTCTATAAGGGCCTCTGGGCCAATACCCTAGTATCATCCTATGATTCTATGAACCTATAAGGAATATGTATTCCTGTAAATACTTTGAAAGAATATTGCTGTATGTCAGACCCCATTGCCTGTTGATGGGTATACACAAAAACACCTGCAACCTCCTGCCATTGGCACTGTGATGGCAGAACAACAATTGTTTACAATGTGGATATAATCCTGTATTGGAATATATGGCTTACTTAGGCAACAGCATACATTACATCATCTGATATCCTCAATCCTGAGAAGGTGTCTCACTACAAGCATAATGGAATGACAATATTTAGAATAAACTGTTGTAACAGGAACAACATCTACATATGAACATAGCACGTGTGAGTGACAACATAGTTAACAACATGTACACTGACTGTAAGCAGTGACATCGAGATTTGAACTATATACCTAACATCACAAGCTAATGAAGGGTGGGTGAAACATAAGAGAAAATACAGATTTATTTGATGACTGTGACACTGCACATTTCAATGTATGACATCACCATTGTGTATTGCCTTCATGTTTCCACTAAAAAGTGGTAGCACAGCGCAAGCACACTGTGTAAATATACATCAAATATGTATTTGCAGCCTACTCTGCACAGTAAGAGGAAGAAACACACACACTCACTAATGACAGTTATTCCTATATCCAATCACCCTACCTATGTAATGACACAGTCTACAAACAAATGTGCTATACTCACACACTGCAGGAAAAGTCTGGTTGCATGTAAGCCAAACATCATCTTTGAAGGGATGACATAAGCTGTGTCATACAAAGGAGATATGTGTACAAAATGACTTATACAGTTATGTGGGATTCCAAATGTAATCAATACTAAATACTTCTGCGAGAATGTCAGTATTGTATTTAAACATGCTACCTCCTGACTGGCACAGTCTAAAATGACATAAATCATATGCACGCACCATAGGAGAAGTTTGATTGCATGTAAGCCACAATGCAACTTTGAAGGGATGACATCAGCTGTGTCATGTAAAGCAGATGTGTGTGCAAAAATGGCTTCTACAACTATGTACAGTTCTAAATGTAATCTATACTAAGATGTGTAATATACTGCTGCATCTATTTGTATTCACACACAATTGAGACAATCTCACTGATGTATTCATACTCCCTACCTATTGACTGATACAATCTACACACAAGTGTATTATATGCACATGCCACAGGAGATGTCTGACTTTAGTGGTGTGAGAGTGCATTACTGAAACAATGACCTAATCAGTGTGTTGCAGACAGTATAAATTAGTTGATATAGTGAAAAGGGATGTGGAAATTGATCTAACTATGTAGATGTTTCTCACAAGTGGGAGTCAAATTAGCACATTTGCTGAATAAATCTTCTGGTGATGCAATGGACTTACCATCACACCGACACGTTGATTGCTGTGAGATTAGAACCTTCTACTTATTTAGTTATGCACTCTAGAGGAAACACTGCTACTTAACACAAGCAGTACTGCAGAAGTCTGACTTTTGTAGTATGAATGCACTTTATAGAGGATGGCATCATTATGATGTTGCAGAGAAGATGATGTTGGGAGGATTATCTGGCATTGGTGATGACTCACCATGCAGTGTAAAATTAACTCCAGGCTATTACTGTATTGTGGATGGCAGTAGTTAAAAGCATATTCATACAACTCCATGAAAAAACACATATAAGCTGACTGCTGTGAAATTAGAATCTCCCTATCTATCAAGCTATAGAGTTTAAAGGACACAGTATTTAATGCAAACACCACTGCTGATGTCTAACTTGAGTGGGGAAAAGGTATTGTTATGGGTCATTAATGTACATCTTTAGGTTGTATCTTCAGTATTAACCAGTCATGTTGTGTATCAGTAAGTGGTGGCTATATGTAGAAGCTGTAGGACAGGCAAAAACTGATGATGACATGAGTGGAATAAGGGTGGCTTAAAAATATTCCTTTTGGGCATGGATGTGTTTGCAAATGTCTTTTTGTAACAGTATTCAAAATCTGCCCATGAAAGATTTTTACTGGATAAAAATTATGAGGTATGTCATTAAACATATCATAGAAGCAAAACATCACACTAAGAAATAATGTGACATATATCTGGACTTGATCCCTTGATGCTCTGGCAATAAAGAAATCTTCAGACAAGTGATTTATGTCAGCAATCAATGCAGGAAGTTGCATTTTGTTACATCCAGTAGTCAAAGAACTATTAGAGTGACTGTTGCAAAATATTGGCTTTATTCTGCCTTTACTCTGTATTCCAATAGCACAGCATATTTAAGCACCTTTGCAAAAGGATAACCAGACCACTGCAGATGCTGGCAACAACTGACCAAGTTTTGCCATTGAACATGAACAACAATTTACTGTCACTCTGCAGTCATGTGTGAAGACAGACTCCATGCCAAAGATGAGGAAAACAAAGTGAAGGTTTCCTTATGGGTCATTTCTGGCTATATGTGCTGTGTGTGATTCTATTTTCTGACTAGTTTAAATACATGAAACAGGGGTTGATAGGACAGTGGTGAAATGTTGTGGGGGAGAACAGAAGGGAGTACACGGGAAAGAATACAGGAATTTAAATGAAGGCAATGGGAGAGAACCATAGATATCTACTTCTTCATAACATGAATATAGAAGTGTAGCTATAATTTGCTGAATTTGGAACACCAGTCTCAATGGCTTGCTTTGTTATCCTTTCTGTTTTTGATGTTAAATAGTATGACTTGACACTTATTTCTTGAATTATACCCTGTAAAAAGTTAGTTTACCAATGTTGGAATCAAACCTAGGGTACAGAAAGGCATCATTTCAAACAGGGTGATTATTTGTCAGTGCTACAAGAGGACTCTTTTTCAACCCTGGCCATTATAGGCAAACTGAATTCAGCAAGAATGGAGATTTACTCCATATAAGCCTGTATGTGTGTGACTTTAGGAATTCCTGAGAAATGCATTCCCATGAAAGGGGCAGTATTACTTTTAGAAATGTACGTCAGATGGATAGACTTTCATAAGCTGATTAATACAGGATGAGGTATAATACATACATACCTCACTACACATGCTGTCCTAAACATAGAGTTGATATATGTGAAGAGAGAAGATAATTTTAATTAAGATATTCTGCTCATTGCAGATATGAAAGTGCATTTTTATTCCATTGTCAAAAATATCTTGCTTAAACCATTACTCACACATTCAACTGTATCTCATAACCACATCTTTAATGACATACAGTATGCTACTTACAAAAATGAATTGACCAAAGCATTGAGACATGCATTGTGATAAGATAATTATGATAGCCATTTGTATGTAGTGTTACCTTCCTAATCAAAGTGTTCCTAGAAATTCTGACAACTTTTACAAGGATAAGTGTTATCAAGATTTAAACCCTGGATCAATTGTGTTTACTCTCTAAAGTAGGGGTACACCTTGTGCTACAGAAACAGTTGCCTAGCAGGTGGATGTCCTCCACTCAGTACTCTCTAGAGTGCTGATGTTCACCCATTGCTGCTAAGTCTGTTTGTACCACAGAAGGCTTCCCAAATAAAATGTTTCATTTTTTTCCTAGAGCAGGTAAGCTTGATTAAGCTACTCAGCAGTGAGCAAGTGCACAAGGCAAAAAAACAGAAAAAAAAGCATATGAAGTTATAATGAAAGTGATTCCAACATCTGCAGTAATAATTTCCACAGTCCCTTCACAGTGCATGGATTTGAACCTTAGAGAAACTGTGTTAAGGGGCCAAAGTCACTGAATTTACAGCTTCTGCCACAGAAGCAGGTATGCAAAATGTGCACTCCTGGTGAATACTGCTAATCAGTGCCAAACATTCTTGTGCTAATGAATCGTACAGAAAAAAAATGTTCAGTGTTTCCTTGAGCTCTGTTTGTGATCTACTAAGCAGTACTGAATTTACACAGGCAAATGAACATAAACAATTTATATTCCAAACACATCACAAGCTGCATTTTCACATCTGCTGCAAACATTCCAAGCAGCACGTGACTTAAACCTCTGTATCATCTTTCCTGTTTCTTTAAAATCATTTAATTTATGTTTCAGTGATACTTTGATGCAAGGTAGAATTTCTTCTCTTATTGCTGTTCAAAGTGCTGTAGCAAAACATTCCTGAGCCACTGTAAAATAAGCTACTGGTGGTAAGAAAGACAAGTTAAATTTCTCAGTTTGTACCTTGTGCAGTGGATTGTCATTCACTGCCTCAAAACACTGTCAGTCAAGACTACACTCTTCCAAGATGTATACAAATGAGGAGCGCGCACACACGCACGCATGCACGCACACACACACACACACACACACACACACACACACACACACACACACACACACACACACACACACACACACACACACACACACACACACACACACGCATGCACGCACGCACACACACACAAAATAACCAATTGTCAGTAGTAATAAATACAGGGAATAATAATGAAAAGGCAGGATGGTGTGGTATAACCTGATCATATGCTCAGAAAATATGCAATAACATTGTCAGACAGCAGATTACCTGAAACTGAGACCTCGACTCAGTGTAATAAAAACACACACTCAGATATGTTCCTTATAACTCTTTGCTGATAACACATGGCCAGAAAATATTACATACACATTTGCTTGAATATGTCATATTGACCAGCACTTTATGTTAGTAATATTGCACACCATTTTAATGCCATGTTGCCAACACTTCCAGCTATTTCTTCTCTTTACTTTCTGAATATCTTCACCTCCTCTCAGCTTAACTACAGAAAGCAATGCCATGGCCATTTATTTGCATCTTTGTTGGAATGGAAAATATAGATGTGCATCATTTCAGACACATTTTAAGATATTATGAAATATAAACTTCGGACTCGACACGACTTTGTAATAAAAGGCAAAAAGGTTTATTTGTGGTGGCTTTGGCACCTTCCTGTACGCTTCTTCAGACCATAAAACAACAGAATGAAACAAGCTGCTTTATACCAAAGGCTTTCCTACAATTAATCAATTAAATTAACAAATTACATATTCATTAAGTCAAAGATTAATTAATGTTTAAAGACAACTGCAGTTAAGAAAGAAGTAACAATGGTTAAAACCAAAGTGGAAGGCAAAATTCTAAGGTATTTTCTTATCAAAGAAATACATTGTTTTGCTGAACAAAACAATATTTAAGCTTCCTTTTTAAAGAAGTTATAATCACAGTTTTCTAAGATGAAATATTTCATTAAACATATACTTTTGAACATATATTTATAAAAGTAAATCTGTATGTATGTCCTATTTTAAAATTTCAATTAAAAGTACTAGACTACATATCTAAGCTAAACTAATATCCTGATCAGAAATATAAAACAATATATTTAATAAATCAACATACTAAAATGTTTCATAAGGGTCTGAACTTTAAATTATGTCTATATGTGGTTATATTTGAAGTTTTTTCACTTCATTGCAACATATTTATAAAATTGTCAACAGAGTATGTACTGCAAAAGAAAAATAGAAAAATAGAAAAATAAAAGAAAGGAAACAAGAAGAAGCTGAAGAATATCTAAAGGGAAGGGAGGGATGGGAAAGGAAAAGAGGTAAGGGGAAAAAAGGGGGGGGTAGAAAGAGCAGAAAAATGAATAGGTTCTTGAGTGAGACTCATAGGTCAGACAATATAAGACAATAAATGAGTAAATAAAACACTTTCTCTAGACTATTACAATACAGCTACTTAGTCTTAAGCTAAATAAATTAATTTAATTCATTAGTCCATATGCATAAATATAAATTAAATCACATATAGGTGCTTGAAAGGCCATATTAGAAAAACATTGAAAACATTATAAAAATCTAGCATATTACCTACGTGCATTAAGATACGGCTTGATAGAAACATAAAGGTTCAAACCTGGGTAGTGATGCCCTTTTAATCTAAAAATCCATTTTAATTCTTTTAATTCTAACAAATTGATATAGTCCCCTCCCCTAAAGTTTGGTTCAACTATTTCCAGGACTCTAAATACAAAGGAATGTCCAGGGCGAATTTGTACATGTTTCGCCAAGGCGTTCAGTTCATTCAGTTTCTTGATGTCATAGATGTGGTTATACACCCTGTTTTTAAGTTTTCTTTTAGTCAAACCAACGTAAAATGCTGAGCATTTTACACAAGTCGCTAAATAAATCAAGCCTGAGCTATCACAAGTGGCTGAAAATCTTGGTTTGAAAACATACTTAGTTTCAGGGTGTATGAAGGTTTGCTCCTTCGTAATAAATTTACAATAGCTACATTTATGGCAGGGATGAGTGCCTACATTTTCAGAAAGAACTTGTTCAGTTCTACTGGGTCTGTCACATAGCATTCTTTTAAGACTTTTATTACTTCTATAAACAAAATGAGGGGTTTCTCCTACCAGTTGTTGTGTATAATGGTCAGATACTAGCACTTTCCAATTGTTATTAATTATTGTCCTGATATTTGTATTGTCATTCGTGTATGTGGTAAAAAAACTCAGTATTCCTTTCATATTACTTGAGTTTCTAAGTCCTGTATGCTGCTTAAATTTATTCATTAGTGGTAAGTTTGTATCTCTTACTTCTTTTAAGACCTGTGACCTGATATCTTTTACCATACTTTCTTCATATTTCCTTTCAATGAAGATTTTTTCTAAAATGTCTGCTTCACGGAACAAGTCATCTTTATTTTTACAGATTTTAGATATTCTAAGGAACTGACTTCTAACTATCCCTTTAAAAACATGGCGAGGGTGCATACTATCATAACACAAAATAGAGTTTCTCCAGCAGGCTTTCCTAAATAAGGTTGAACTTAACTTGCCATTGTTTATACTAAGGCATACATCTAGGAAGTTTACTGACTCATATGACATGTGGGCTGAAAATTTTAAGTATGTTGTGGTAGTTTCAAGATAATTTTTAAATTCTAGAAACTCTTCTCTTGAGCCATCCCAAACCAGAAGGATGTCATCCACAAAACGATAGTAAGCCAAAATTTTCTTAAAAGATGTATGAGTAAAAATGAAGTCTCTCTCCCATTTGTGCATCACTAAGTTCGCGTAAGTGTTCGCGCTAGGGGTGCCCATGGCTACCCCTGATGTCTGCAAGTAGGTACATCCCTCAAAGCAAAACACATTATTATAGAGGACCAGGTCTAACAGTTGACAAATAAGAATAATATCATTGTTTTTTAGGTGTGTACATGTAGATAAGAATTCTCTCACTGCTTGAACTCCTTCCATATTAGGTATGGATGTGAAAAGACTAGTTACGTCTAATGTGACTAGTAAATGCTGTCCTTTAACCAGTTCTTTATCTAAGGATTCTAACGATTCCAGAAGATGGTAGGTGTCTTTTAAAATATTCGAAATTTTATTTACTATGGGTCTTAGAGTTTTCTCTAGGTATACTGACACCTTTTCAGTTGCCCATCCTTCACTAGCTACAATTGGTCTAATGCGGGGGGGGTGTAACACCTTTGTGCATTTTTGGCAAACCTTTTATAGCAGGTAAAAACGGTTTTTCAATAATAAAATAATTATACAGTTCTTCCGAGATTTGTCCACACATAAGTGAGTCATATATATCATCTTTTACCCTTGCTATAATTTTAGACAGCTCTACATTGTCTATTTCCTTGTATGTAGTATTATCGCTTAACATATCTTGCATCAATCCTTGGTATGCTATTTTGTCAAAAATGGCTACCCCACCCCCTTTATCCACTGGTCTAAAGACTAAGCTATCATTGTCTATCAAATTATATAAGGAAGAATGCATGCCATTCGTCATGTTAAAAAACATACATTTTCTCTTGTTGTTCTTAAAGTAGTCATAAAAGTCTTTTTCACACAGTTGGATAAATAGTTCAACATGCCCGGGTATTACTGGATAAAAAGAGCTCTTCTTTTTAAACATTAAATTATCAGCATCAACAGCATCGGCTCCAGTTGGCTTAGATTTGAAAAGAATTTTTAGCGCTATGGAGCGCCCAAACATTCTAAGGTCTGTCAATATTTCTGAGAGAACGCTACTTTGTGATGGAACAAAAGACAGTCCCTTGTTAAGAAGCTCTTCGTCATTAACTGAAAGTACATACCTGGACATGTTAAAAAAGAGCTGATTCTTTATTGGTAATGTCTCCTTCTTGGGAAGGCTTCGTTGTCTTCCGATAACTTTCTCTTTTTGCTCCAGCTGTTCCGGCGTTCTCTCATGGGCGCTAGCTTTTTTATAGGGTAAGGTAAAAAAGCCTTATTGTCGTTTTTAGGAATAGCACCTAAATCTTTGTGGTTAAGCTTGTTGCGATACGCTTCCTGGTTGGGGAGAGGAGTTGATGTAGCTGCCTGGAGTGTTGTTATGATAGGCGCTTCAGGTGGTGTGGTAAAGTGCTCTCTCGAGTTATCATCCTGGGTCACTCTGAAGTTTGTTAACGCTGGTTCGGTTATTGTAGTGATTGTGTCATCATGCGGCGCCGTGTTTGGCATCTGCATACGAGCGTGAGTAGTAGGCTGTTCTTTCCTCGGCCAAATGAAGACGTTACCAGAGGTAAAGTCTTCAAAATCACGTTGCAGCTTTTTTTGTTTGATCTGCTGCAACCGAAGAGCATATGAGCTCACTTGGCTAAAGAGACTGTCCATTCTTCTCTGATATTGGTCATCAGGAAAACCTTCAATTAGTTCTTGTTGGGAGATGTTGATTTTAGATAACAGTTCATTTTCAATAGGACTAAAATATTCAATAAGTAGTCGTACATATTGCATGCTGGCTTCCAGGTTAATTTCTTGCCATCGCTTAAGCAAGTGTGGATGGGCATCACCATAGGAAGGCATACAAAGTATACGCATTCCTCTCGGGATTAGTTTGAAGCGTATACACGCTTCCATATGCTTCCTTTGCCAGTTTAGGCGTTGAAACTTATACAGATCATTCTCTAAGATTTTTATTTTATTGTTAAATGCTTCTAGATTATCATTGCTATTCTCAATTTGGTTACCATTCGGTGCTTTCAAGTCCAGATCCAATAAAGGATTAAGTCCATCCTTTAGGAGAGTTGTCCACATTTCTTTTCTCCTAGGCATCCTCGGTTCTGGTACATAATCGAGCTCCACATTAGCTGTAGACATGTCGTGCGTTGTAGTGGAGATAAGCGTAAAAGTAAATATAAAAAGATAAAATCCACCACAACTAAGAGGCCGTAGTTAACAGCAAACAAAGATATTATGAAATATAAACTTCGGACTCGACACGACTTTGTAATAAAAGGCAAAAAGGTTTATTTGTGGTAAGCGCTGCACCTTCCTGTACGCTTCTTCAGACCATAAAACAACAGAATGAAACAAGCTGCTTTATACCAAAGGCTTTCCTACAATTAATCAATTAAATTAACAAATTACATATTCATTAAGTCAAAGATTAATTAATGTTTAAAGACAACTGCAGTTAAGAAAGAAGTAACAATGGTTAAAACCAAAGTGGAAGGCAAAATTCTAAGGTATTTTCTTATCAAAGAAATACATTGTTTTGCTGAACAAAACAATATTTAAGCTTCCTTTTTAAAGAAGTTATAATCACAGTTTTCTAAGATGAAATATTTCATTAAACATATACTTTTGAACATATATTTATAAAAGTAAATCTGTATGTGTGTCCTATTTTAAAATTTCAATTAAAAGTACTAGACTACATATCTAGGCTAAACTAATATCCTGATCAGAAATATAAAAAATTTTCACATCTGCTGCAAACATTCCAAGCAGCACGTGACTTAAACCTCTGTATCATCTTTCCTGTTTCTTTAAAATCATTTAATTTATGTTTCAGTGATACTTTGATGCAAGGTAGAATTTCTTCTCTTATTGCTGTTCAAAGTGCTGTAGCAAAACATTCCTGAGCCACTGTAAAATAAGCTACTGGTGGTAAGAAAGACAAGTTAAATTTCTCAGTTTGTACCTTGTGCAGTGGATTGTCATTCACTGCCTCAAAACACTGTCAGTCAAGACTACACTCTTCCAAGATGTATACAAATGAGGAGCGCGCGCACACACGCACGCACGCATGCACGCACGCACACACGCACACACACACAAAATAACCAATTGTCAGTAGTAATAAATACAGGGAATAATAATGAAAAGGCAGGATGGTGTGGTATAACCTGATCATATGCTCAGAAAATATGCAATAACATTGTCAGACAGCAGATTACCTGAAACTGAGACCTCGACTCAGTGTAATAAAAACACACACTCAGATATGTTCCTTATAACTCTTTGCTGATAACACATGGCCAGAAAATATTACATACACATTTGCTTGAATATGTCATATTGACCAGCACTTTATGTTAGTAATATTGCACACCATTTTAATGCCATGTTGCCAACACTTCCAGCTATTTCTTCTCTTTACTTTCTGAATATCTTCACCTCCTCTCAGCTTAACTACAGAAAGCAATGCCATGGCCATTTATTTGCATCTTTGTTTGAATGGAAAATATAGATGTGCATCATTTCAGACACATTTTAAGAAGAGGATGAACAGCGTGCTCTTACAACAAGTATATACATGTTGTTGAGGTTATTCTCCTAGCTGTCAAGGTGCTTACACTGTTTATTTTAACTGTACTCTGCATGATAAAAGGAATTTCAATAGAAGACTCATTTCAGTATTGCTTGTTGTTATAGTCAGGGCAATCACTAACACTTGCAAGCCATTATAATCTAACAATTGTCATTGTCCCTCCCTGCAGTACTAGAGCATCTATATGCAATTGTATAGTTACTTACACCATTTTTATATCCACTACACCATGTTATTTTTTGGTATTCCAGAAAGCTAATGATTTCACACCTCATTTGTATCTTCACAGTGCTCAGAGGGCTGAATATACACTGTATAAACTACTATTACTACTACTACTAGTACTACAACTACTCTTTTAAACCAATACAAACCTCTTTCATCAAAAAACTCCTATCAAAACTAAAACCTACCTGTCACACCGCTGACAAGCTCCCTAGTGACTCCTTAAAAACTGCTGCCAACTCTGCCTATTCTATATTTATCCTAATCAATCTTTCCATTGCAGAACAATATATCCCCATACTATGGAAAATATCCCGCATCATCCCACTCGACAAGGGAGGCCCATCTAAATATCTCTCTAATTATCGACCCATTGCCATTTTCTCACCCCTAGCAAAAATCTTAGAAAAATGTATCCATAAGCAGCTCCTAGACAACTTCACTACAAATAACTTCTTATCCAGTTCACTGCACAGCTTACATACAAAACACAGTACCTCCATAGCCCGCATAAGTTTCACTAACTACATAAACCACCGCAAAACAACGGACACCTAGTGTCTTCTATATTCCTTGATATGTCCAAAGCTTTTGATACGGTATCCCACCAACTACTCCTCAACACTCTAGCCTCATTCAACCTCAATTCTACAACTCTCAACTGATTCTTTAGCTACCTTACTAATCAACAACAGGGCACTAAATGGGATAATAAACTCTCAACACTCCTCCCAAATTCCATTGAGGTTCCTCAGGGTTTCATCCTTGGCCCTCTTTTTTTTATTATATTCACAAATAGTCTAAACACTGCCACTAAATCTGTTTTTATCATTCAATATGCAGCTGATGATGCTACTCTTATTTGCTCAGCTCTCACATCCCAAGAATTCCAGGATAAACTGCAAAAATCATTTGCAGATATTGAAAATTACCTAAATGAACTTCTGCTCATCCTAAACCAAAACAAAACAAAATTAATGATCTTCTCCAACAGGAAATTCAAAGCAAACCCACCTCCTCTCTCCCTCTACTCCACTAGTGGAACTATAATAGAACCAGTTAAGCAAACAAAACTACCTGGTGTCACAATGGACAGCAACCTAACATTCAATAAACACATATCACTCACAATTATAAAAGTTCACATCAAACTTGGTGCGCTATATAGGGCCATACCTTACCTCATTCAAAATGCCAGACTAGCCACAGCCAGATCCCACCTCCTATCTACTCTCCTCTACTGTTCTCAAATTTTCACTAACCTGTGCATGTCTGATTTACATCTACTTGATTCCTGCTATAATAAATAATATACCCAAGATGACCCATCATTGCCTTGCTCTTCAAAAACTACACTGGCTTGAATTTCACAATCCGTTATTGCTCAATCAGCTCACCACTGCAAACTCCATTATCCACAAAACTGAAAACTTCCCTGCACTCTCCAACCTAGTGCAACTAAATACCAACCCCAAAACCCTTAGATCATCTGATAAACTTATACTCAAGGTAACTAATTCCCATAACTACTTTGGTAACTCTCTTTTCTCCTATAATGTAGCCAAGCAGTGGAACCTAATACCCCCAGAATATCCTAAAAAAAAAAAGATAATCATAGCTTCAAACAACTCTTAAAAGAATACCTTACTCAACAATGGCTATGCTGCTGTAATACTCCTGGCTAGTTTTGCATGCCATCAATCAAATGTTTATTTTCTGCTGTCTTCTCCTTGTCTTACTTCTACCAAATGAAAATACCACAATGGTTTATTTTAGTTATGTATCTAATGAGTTTCATACTAATTTCTGCAGTAAGGCTTAGGAAATGTAATGTTCTCTGTTTACATTCTCTTTTTGTAAATTGTAACTGTAGGCAACTGTTAAACTTTTTGTATATTCTTTGTAAATCTTTGTAAAATATTTGAATTTTTTTTGTACTACTGTAATCGAGCTTTTTTCCCCTGGGTCTCGGCTGAAAATGGGCTACTTGCCCAGCTGGACACCACTTGGTTAACAAATGTAAAATAAATAACTAAATAAATAAATAAAAAGGTAATGATGTAGCTATGGAGGTGGAAGGAGGGGAAATTGATTGGATACAGACAGGCCATTACTGCTAGTTACTTTGAGGAGAGTGTTTTATGAATTACTGCACTATTTCATAAACTGCTTTGATTTCCTTATATTTAATGCATTTTGGGTCTATACTACTTACTCAAACTGTCACAATGTCAACTACCCTTCCATTGACACCTGTCGAACACCCTCTTCAGCGAACGGCCACATAATCGATTTCTTTCCAAGGGAAAGAAATCGGTTGGCCGTTGTTTGAAATCTGTGCTTTTCCTTGCTGTAGTGTGATCTCAGAGTTAGTATATTTAGTTAGGGGGCCCCCACATTGGGGGGTGGGGGGCAAAGACCCCGCTACATCATGTTTGTTAAATTGTGTTGTTTGTATTTGGGCTACAGATTTCTTTCCCTTGGAAAGAAATTGATGATGTGGCCATTCGATGAAGAGGATTTTCGATACTTAGATGTCGATGGAAGGGTACTCAACATTCAGACTGTTCGAGTAAGTAATATATACCCTGTATTTCAATGTGCGATAAAAATTGTTATGTATGCCAGTTTTAAAAATTACTGCTGGTATACTGCACATTTGTCCGTTCTTGCTGTTCACTCCAAGTTACTATGGTTCAAGTCACAGCATTGTATTATTATCTGGTATTTAAATTTAACTAGGCACTGCAGGCAGCTGTATTGTGTTTAGCATCATCTTCAAGGGGTGTGTGTATAGCTAATGGACCCTCCACAATAGTGGAGACACCAATGGAAATTGCCTGGGCAGTTGAACTTTGAATATTTGCATGCATATGGATAATACTGCCATCAAGTAGACATTTACACAATGGCTAACATCAACTGGTTCACCAGCTATCTCTCCCATAGACAACAAGCTGTCAAATCGAAAACAGCCACCTCCTCCTTCCAGAACACACCCACTGGGGTCCCCCAAGGTTCCATCTTGGGTCCTCTCCTCTTCAATATATTTATAAATGACTTCTTCCACTCAATTCCCCATGCCAAACTCATTCAATATGCAGATGATTATACAATAATCTGTTCAGTCACATCCATTCCTACTCTCTTAAAATTAACCCAAGATACCTTCTCTACTACTGAACAGTGGATGAAAAATAACCATCTAGTACTCAATGCATCCAAAACCAAACTTATGATATTTACCCCCTCAAAAAACACAACCATAGACAAAAAATTACTCTCTATTATCAGCCAAAACAGCACGCCTCTTCAACTAGTATCTGAAAGCAAGCTACTAGGGGTCCACATAGATGACCAGCTCAAATTCAATAGCCATCTACTACTAAACATAAAAAACCCCACTACAAACTTGGCATGCTTTATCGACAAAATCAATTCCTCTCTACATCTACTAAGCTCACTCTTGCTACAACATTCCTTATTCCTTCCCTTCTATATGGTGCCCCTCTTCTAACAAACCTCCAATCATCCCTTAAAACAAAACTGTCCTTATGTTATAATAAAATTGCCAAATTTGCAACTAGCCACAAAGCATCAACCCACCACTGTGTATCTCTTCACAAGCTAAACTGGCTCGAGCTTCCTAGCTCTCTCACCTTCACTCAGCTCACCTTTGCCCACAAACTCATTTTTCATCCATCCCTTTGTCCCTCACTCAGCTCCACCTTCAAAATGCATATGCCACAAAGACGCCTAAGATCCAATAACCAAAATCTGATAGAACTTTACAAACCTCTTCAGTCTCCTGGAAAAAGCCTGCTATCCTTTGCCCTGGCAAGGCCATGGAATTCCCTTCCCCCCTCCATCCGCACCACTACTAACCTCCCAGCTTTTAAAAAATCTCTGCACACATACTTAACATCATCCTGGGAATGCTCCTGCTCTCATCCCTCCTAGTCTAGCCTGCCCCCTATAGACAGCCACATCAGATACAACCAAATACTATAAATAAACAAATGTAATAATTCTTAGATTCTTCTATTCCATTCAAGATACTACATATTTTACTACAGTGATGCTATGCTTGTCACACATAATGTAACTAAAGTATTCTTCATGCAGCTGCTTAAACCTTAGATTCTTTGCCTTGTAACCACCTGTTCCATTGTTTTAGTCAAGAACCCACAATCTACTACCTTTGTCAGCCACTGTTTTAGTATTTGTTACTACTGCTTCTGACAACCTGTTTAAACATGATTGTAAATGATTAAAGTGTAAACCTTGTTATAGTTTTACTTGCTGTTACTTTTGATAATATGTTTTAACATGATTGTAAGTGTTAAATGTGAACTTTTGTAATCTTTGTATCTTTATTATTGGAGCTTTTCTCCCCAGGACTCCATTGAAAACGGGTACTTCGGACCCAATGGACAATCCTGGTGAATCAACTATAAATAAAATAAATAAAAAATAAAATTACAGGTATGTTAATGGACTGGATGTAATGCTAATGTAGTTGTATTTCTTTTTTATGGAAGAGGGCTCCCTTACATTGTGTGTAGTCTAAAATGAGCATTGTGTGTTCAGTTGTTTTTGTTGAGGATAGGTGCACTGATTTGTTTTGAGGAGAATGGTTTCTGTATGTGTTACAATTTTTTTTCAGTTTCATTTCATACAGGATTATTACACCCAGACCTTCTGTTCAATGAAAGCCAGCATTCAGTGATGCAGAAAAGGAGGTAATGACTGAAGCATTAAGCCACCATGGATCCTTCCTGCTTGACAGATGCAGAGGTGATATGTGGGCCAGAAAAAAGCATATGGCAACAGGTGGTCATTGATATAAACACTGTGCATGGACATGCCAGAAATTATAATCAGGTGCGGCACCATGCCACTGATATGATTACAGCTGCATGCAAGAGGCCAGCTGCGGTAGAACAAGAAGAGATGGCTATGGGGTAGGAGGGTGGGCTTGCTATGGAACCACCACTTACTGAAAATGAGCATTTCCTGTCCACTGTCAGAGATCTAGATAGCTCAGCACAGGGCTCAGACTCCTTGATGTTGGTATTGGTATGGACAACAAGCCAAGTGGGTCCCAAGAAAAAATCCCAGGTATGCTATATATCTAAGCCATGTAATGACATTCTAGACATGATCATCATCATCAACTTCCTTTTTTCCCATTTTCTAAATGGGGTCAGAGTGTTGTTTCAACTGTTGCCATTTCTCTCAACTCGATGTCACACTCTTGTATTCTTCGACACTCATTCCTGACTGTGAAGATCTTTTCTTGCAAAATCCATCCACCTATTTGCTGGAAGCCTGCAATTCCTTTTACCTTCTTCCTCTCTGTCCAGAATCTTCTTTACCAAATTGTCTTCTGCTTCTCTGCACATATGCCTGAACAACCATAATCTGTTCATTTTGATCTTTTCAGTAATTAGAGCTACTTTGGATTCTGCTCTTATGACTTATTTCTTCATCTGTTCCACAGGATGCATCCTACCACCCATCTTAAGCACTTCATTAACATCATCTCCAGCTTCCTAAACTACTCTGCCTTTACTGCCTAGATTTCTGAACCATACTGTAATACTGGCCACACCACTGTTTTGTGCACTTTACTTTTCAGCATCTTTAGCATTCTTCTGTCATACACTACACCTGACATTTTATGTCAGTTGGCTGTAGCCTCTCTGACCATAGTTTTACCTCTTCATTCAGACTTCCCTTCTCCCCAATCACACCTTCCAGACATTTGAAGCTATCGATCTGTCCCACTATCTTCCCTTCTATCTCCCTTCTCAGCTTCTTCTGATTTCCCACATTTACTGCCATTACCACTGCCTTATCTGTATTGAGTTTCATTTCATGTGTCTTCAGTTTTACATTCCATTCCCCTATCCTTTGCTGAAGTTCTTGCTCAGAATCTGTCTGTGACGCCATGTGACGTCACACCATCTGCATACAGCAACTTTGTTGATCTGTTCCCTCTGACCTGTTTGCTAATGTAATCCATCACCTGTAGGAAAGGCAGTGAGCTCAGAGCTGAACCCTGGTGCACACCCTCTCCCACTGGGAACCCGTCTGTGAAACAAAACACTGTTTGTACTAGAGTCATTGCGTCTTTGCACTAATTTTACCAATATTTCTGGGACATCAAACAATTGCAGGATTGTCAAAATCAGTTTTCTTGGACATTGTCATCTGCTTTCCCCAAGTCTAGGAATGATCAGTTGGACTCTTTGCTCATTTCTGGCTTCTTCTCAACTATCTGTCTTACTGCAAACATTTTGTCAGTTGTGCTACATCCTGATCTGAATCAGGATTTCTCAGCTCCCATCTTACTTTCAACTACTCTGCCCATCCATTTATCAATCACCCTCTCCAAAACTTTCATGCAATGTGACAGGAGTTGGATATCTCTGTGTTGCCCTCATTTGTGGATGTCCCCTTTGTTCTTGTACACTGGTATGAGTTTGTTTATTCTCATGTCATCTGGGACACTCCCTTCTCTCCATACTGCTATGAGTACCCTGAGGAACCATTTCTTTCCTATCTCACCCAGAATTTTATCATATGTGCTGTGATCTCATCTCATCCTGCTGCTTTCCCTGATTTCATTTTCCTTAGTGCTGTCCTTACTACTTCTATGGTGAGCTCCACTTCTTGGTTCACATTAGGGTGCATCTGGGACAGTACAGCTTCTGTGGGATTTTCATCATTCAAAAGATGCTGGATGTACTTCTTCCATCTGCCTTTGATGTCCTGTGGACTGGTGAGCAGGCTGCTTCTGGCATCTGTTATGAAAGATGTCTGACTATCTTCTTCATCTTTCTTCCTTTGCCTTGAAACTTGATGTAGTTTCTTTGTGCCACATATTGTGTCACTTTCCAGAAGCTGGTGGGGTGCCTCTGATGGCCTGTTCTTTGTTATTGAAACTCATTTCTTAAACTCTCTGTCAGCCAACCAGTTTTCTCTCCATGACTGGTCTATCTTTTCTATCTCCCACTTTTTCCTGCACTCCTTCTTTTTTTTGGCAACTTCCTGGACTTCTGCATTCCACCACCAGCTTTCCTTATGTACATTCTCTCCATACCTGGCTCAGCCATCTGTTCTGTAATCCTCACACATACTGTTTTGAAGCACTGCCATTATTCTTCAACTCTGTCTATTTCCTCCCCTTCTTTGGGTGCTAGAGCCCTGAGTAATTCATTCAGTAATTCCAGATTTTCAGCCTGGTCTCTTTTGACCTTAGAGCCTTCTCTGACTACTTGCAGCTGATTGTGGCAACCAGTGGTTTATGCTGTGGGCCGACTGTTTCACTGGGGATGACTTTGCAATCATTAATTGTACCCACATGCCCTTCCCTTACTAGGAGGATGTCTACATGTTGGCCACTCTTGTATGTGATATTGTGACTGTCCCTCTTTCTGAACCATGCATTGGCTACTATTAAGCTATTTGTCAGATTGAAATCTAGAATGTCCTCTCCTTTACTCCTGTTGCCCCACGCAGTTGGACCCAGGAAGTCCTCATATCCTGTTCTGTCTGTCCCAATATGCATATTCAAGTCACCCATTATAAAGACCAGTGCTCTTCTCTTCACTGTCAGAACCCTGCTCTGGGGCATAGGCTGAGATTATGAATAGTGTCCTATCACTTGGCTGGAGTCTAATTGCTTTGAGTCTGTCACTAATTCTGATGACATCACTCACTTGCATTGTAGACATTTTATGTGTTACTGCTTCTACATCTAAAAACATTTATACTTGTGCCTTACAAGAGCAAAGAGTCCAACAGAGCTTATGTTTGGGGGATGATCAGTCTGCTTGATTCAGAGATATTTCTTAAGGGGAAGATAAGCAGTGCATTAGTCTCTTGTCCTTGTGTCATTTGCATTGTGATGCTTATTAGCCTTCTTTTCGTTGCCTTCCCCTTTTAAAGGGACATCATAACTACCATGTGAAAGACCATCTACAGATTGTAAGCAGAAATGTCCTTTTATTAGCAATAACCATTAATTTAATGTAAGTCTGAGGAGAGAGTATAAATATTTTATTTATTTATTTATTTATTTTACATTTGTTGACTGGGATGGTCCGACTGGATACATGTCCATTTTCAGCGGAGGCCCGTGGAGAAAAGCTCCAACAAAGTTACAATGACAGATAGTTACAAAATAGAGTTTAAGATGAACAAAAATGAAAAAGAAAAAAGCAATTTACATACTATCATAAACTACCATGCTCTAGCAAATGCAGAATACTACAGTACCTTATACTGTACATTAATAACATGCTAGCAAAGTCATTAGGACAAATTATAGCTTAGAGTTTGGCTAACATACATTGTTCTTTTGAGGTTAGATATCCCCTCTCTAGGTTGTTCTTTTTGGGATTGGATAATACTAAGAACTAGTATTGGCTTGGTTTACTTCAAAGAGCTAGTCTGTGTTTGTGCAAGGACAAAGCCAATGTGACTTAATATGGAGTTTTAGACTCTTTTTGAATTGAACTAGTGAAGTTATAAGCATGAGGTTGTTGGGGAGGTTGTTCCATATTTTTCTTGTGGTATTGGCAAACAGAGCGTCACCACCTAGGTTGTAAGATTTAATTGTTTGGATAAGGAGTATATTTGCTGAGCGAAGACAGCTTAGATTGGTGTAAGGAATTATTATATTTTTTAGAGCAGGGGTGTTCTCAGGTTGTTTAAGGATTTTAAATGCTTCTATGAGTTGGTACAGCTGGAGAAGATTTGGAAGTTCTATCCAGCCAAGTTTTTTCAGGTTAATACAATGGTGTGTTCTGTAGGGCAAGCCAGTTACAAATCTGGCAATATGATTATAACAAGATGAGAGTTTGTTTAGGTCAGATTTGTTAAGGTTAGTAAGCACAGGAGAGGCATATAGTAGGGTAGAGAGAAGGTGTGAGCGGGCAGTGACTGCTCTGGCAGTTGGAGTTAGGAAGGTTTTTATCCTGTATAAGGACCCAAGTTGCTTGTTTACTGACTTAATGGTTTGGTTAATATGCATATCAAATCTAAGTTTATTGTCAATGTTTACTCCTAGTAGCTTTGTATAGGAGTCAGGGGAGATAATGGTCCCATTGTTGGATTGTATAGTAAAGTGTGTGGTAGGTGCGATATTCCTTTAGCATCTGAAATTAACATGAGTGTTTGGAACACAGTTTGGGTCATTTATACTCACTATTTCTCTCCTTCTTATGCTTATTGACTATTATCACAGGTGATCCTGACAGTGGCAGTGTAGAACTCGTACCATCTGATGTCACAGTATCTGTTGCCTCTGATGACGATGGTGGCACAGACAAGGGGTGCAAAGGCTCAGTCTGACATTGAAGTTGTGGCTCCCACATCCTCTGGCCTTATTTCAGATACACACAGTATATCTACTCATACCCATTCCACTCAGGCATCAGATATAGGACATGTTGGAGGTGACAAGGTTGATTGGGAAGTGTAGTTACTCCAGTTGCAGAGCTGGTTGAGTCTGCCCATACCCATTGTGGAACAAGACATGAGGTATGCTAGAGGTGTTCAGAGGGAGCCTACTATGCACCCTCATCCTAATGGTGTTGTGCCTTTATGTGCCACAAGATGTATGCATGGGGCTGTAATTTAGGCACAGGCATGTTTCACAAGGGCCTCAAAAGACATTGTGCCATTCATAAATGTGGTGCATTCTGATATGCTTGGCTGCCTTAGCCATGTGGGTGACACACTGGATAGGATGAGGGGCACTCTTTATCAGTCTGTGTCTGTGATGGAATATATTCTGGGGATGGCCAGCATCCATGTCTGTAGAGCTCCAACATCCTCTGGTTTTAGCCGATGTAGCCATGCAAGATACTGCTCCTGTAGTGGCACTACTTCCACTGCTCCATCAGTGATTGAGGAGACCACACCCAGATGTGGTAGGCCGTAGGGTCATGGTTCTGGATGTAGTCATGAAGAGAGGTCATCCAAAAGACATCATTCAGGTTCAGGAAGCACCCCAACATCAAACAAGGGATGTGGAAGTAACAGTGCAACTCCTGGCAGAGGCAGATCTCATAGTTGGGAGCAACAACACTGAACTGACAACTCTACCATATATGGCTCTCACCTGTCTGACATGGAAGGACATAAGCTAGCACAAAGCTTGACTGTGCTCATGCACACACTCACACACACACACACACACACACACACACACACACACACACACACACACACACGCACACACACACACACACACACACACACACACACACACACACACACACACACACACACACACACACACACACACACACACACACACACACACACACACACACACACATTTTCACTAAAACTGCCCATACCAGCTTTCACACATGCAAGCTAAGAAATCCTTAATGTTGATTGGGATACATCTTCTGTTAGTAGCCCTGAGATATTTCCTACTTTACTGAATGTTCTGCGTTTCTTACTCACACACACTCAGTACTTTGGTGTCAGCCTTGGTCTATTGTCCCTACCCCCTCCTGGAAAATACTGATGGTGGCGCAATGCCCTTTGTTCGTTTGGGTTTGACTTAGGGTTACATATATGTCTGATGCACTGAGTGGATAGCTAAGGAAGTATTTTTGTATGTACTGATTATATGCACATTTAGTACATAACAGGACTGTAGATGTTTCTATAATTACTCATTTTGCAAGGCTTTTTTTTAAATTTATTGTTGTAAGTCATGCATTCAGACCACTGATATTGCATTCCTGCTTATTGTTCTAGTTGTTAAACTGTTGATATAATAGTCCTGTTGACTGCTTTGTGTACAGTGGGTACGTGACTAAATTGATGCTGGTTATTGTGTATACCTAAATATTGTAGATATCATTCCTATAAGCCAAGAATGTCATTGGTGGTCACCTCACACAGATTCTGATTTTGTACATTTATAACTGACAGTATGCAGGTAGTTTTGTCTTGTTACACATTTTTTCATATAATACAGGTTCCACACTTACTTTGTCATTACTACAGTTATGAGTTGTGTGCTTTGAGGCTGTCTCTGTCTGATGCTATCCATACACAGGCATTAAGTGTTTAAATATAGTCTGTGTACATCGGATGGTATCACCTTTAATATTTGTATGTGATTAGGTCGTTATGTATATTGCTTCACTGGTGAGAATGTGTGCTTTCATTTGCCTCTTAGCCAGGGTAAGGGCATAGTGTGCACATCTGCATCTGCCAGTTACCTCTGCAGCTGGAGGTTCTCCCTCAGAATCCTCAACTGTGTGTGCCAGAGGTGCTGCGGTCTAGGGATGTGTGGTCCTTGGACTTGCTGTCCCTGTTGCAGCTGATTCCTCAGTATGATATTGTGCAACATGTTACAGACTGTGAGAATTTCTGTGCAGATGCCTGGGTTGTGCTGCTGGGCACCTCCAGATATATCTAGACAGTAGAACTGTGACCTCAGCATGCCAGACATATGCTCTATGATGTTTCTAGTTTGAGTGTGGGCATCATTGCACCCTTCTTCTGTGTATGTGTGTATGTATTTCTGATGGGTGCCATGAGCCATTGTTCCAGTGCATAACCTGCATTACCCAGTAGATGGCCTTGTGGAACAACACCCCTAGTAAACCTTGTGTAAAGATGTGAGGTGTGACAAATGCTCAGGCAGTACAGACAGCATGGCAGTTGATTGAGTGGCACACCTTCCTGTTTATGTAATTATTTCCTATTCACCCAGTGGTGCTTTTATTTCTATGTAATTGCAGTCTATGCCCCTCCAAGACTTCAGGGACGTGTGCTACAGCATAAAATGCCTGCTTTTTTTTATCTGTCTTCTGGGGTACATGGAAAATAGATGTACCCCCTTGCATGTTCTATCATAGCATTGAGACATTGGTGAAATACTCTGGAGTCTAAGACCTGTGACACCCCTAGTATATCCCCTGTAGGTCTCTGCAATGTACTAGTAGCTAATATCCTTAATGCTACACATATCTTATTTTCCACTGGTATAGGTTCTCGTCTAGTCCCCCTGATACTGAGGAGGGGTCAGCAGAGGTTACATAATTCCTGTTGTGTTTCCTATCAACCCTGAATCACTCAACTATTCCAATTTCATGCAATTCATGATATGTTAAACAGGTTCTGAACTCCCTTCTTCTCCATGGACAAGTTTTTTCAGCAGCAACAGCAGCACAACTTTGAGCCTGTTGCACATAGCCAAACAAGACAGTAGCAATAGCCCCTAACATTGCCTTTTTTTAAGTGGGATGGTGTCTATATTCCAATAGTTTTGGTGTTCATGGCAAACGGCTACACCATATCTACACGGTTAGTTTATAGTGTCCTGAATGGATCTGCCATATTGGATTAGTACATTAGTATGTAATTCCGCTGATTGTACTCTCATTAGCATACTCTGCTGTTTATCTTTGATAGCTTTACATGATGTGCAGAGATATTTAATGAATGCAAAATTGTGTATGCAACACGGACACTATAGCAGAGTGAAAATTAGATTTTCATAAATCCAACCCCATTATCTATTTACTTGCTTAATATGTAAATATTATTAAGTCTAGATGACATATTTATAACACCATTTTGAAGAGGAGTGTGTGCTGAACAACTTTCATATTTTAAATTTTTGTAAGTTTTACACTCTGCATATGACAGGAGATATGAAATTCCAATCATGTTAGGTGTAAAAGAGTTAATAACCCCAGAACTGTACCTGTCACCAAGACACTAAGTAAAGAAGTTGCTGTACTGAAAAATATTCCAAAAAAGAAAACTGAAGTATGTAAGAATGAACCAAATAGGTGTTAGAAACTTGCACAGCTGTGGAGGGAAGTGATTACACTGACAACTAGGATTGGGATACATTCTAAAGTACAAGCTGTAAGGATTTACAACTGTACTTTTAATACTGAAAAATATATATGAACACTAAGGAGTAAGTTTTAAAATTCATTGTAAAGCTATAGATAGGTCCTGATAATAGCAGTAACATGAAAATAATATAAATTTTTGGAGCGGACATATTTCAAAATGCATTACCTATTAATATGAGAAATGGGTGTTTCACAATGATCTAAGAAATCTAAATTTAGCAGGATGCTTACTAATCAATGATTTATAGTTTAAAACTGAGTTGTCTGATTCTAAATATACAGTTGCAATAAGAAATGTGCAATGCTCACCATACTGATCGCTGCTGCAGTACACTTAGCTATATGAGCTATATCCTGCCGGACAGCTTCCAACTGTCAAACCTGTCAAGCAGCTTGAGCTGAGCTGACTAAAAACAAGTTTAGGTGTGAAGCCCTTCAGAGCTTTACTGGCTCTGAAGAGTAGACTCCTCTGGAGCTTTCAAGGATTGTTAATCAGATTGTGCTTTCTTTTGCTAGGCAGATAAGTTCTCTTTGTTGAAAAATGCTTTCATTTTCTGAATTTTGTTGAAGTCTTTTTACTTTCCACTTCAATAAAGTTTTTTTATTGCTGGGGTGTTTTGTTTTAATGGGATGCCTCAAGACTGTAACATACCTTTAAATTGAGCACTTGTTTTTTCCCTGTCAGTTTAAAAGTAGTGTAAAATAACTGGCAAGATTTTTTTCTGTAGATCATTTGTGTTTATTTTTCTTTTGTGGGGCTGGCATAATGTTTTAACATGTTTTTTTTTTTTCTGTCAAAAAGTAACTTTTGTTCACTGGTAGTGTTTACCTGTGATTGTTGCTTGCCTTCCCCAGGAAAGTGACATCATTTTTGACTTGACCATGGAAAGACTATCAGTCTCATGGTGGGTTCTTCTTCTAGCCACTTAATGAAAAAAATTAAGCAAACACCTTTTGACACCACTTCAGATCACTCATCTTTTACTCCAGATCCCTGTAGTATAGCAATTACAGCAACTATGGACTGGGTGTTAGCCATGTCCTTTGTGGTTGTTGGGGTCATTTGAGTAGGCAAGGGAGAGCCGCGTTTGTTGGATTTCAGTTTCTCATTATCCATGTTGGGGGGGGGGGGTCTCTTTTTCTGATACTATTGCTAGAATGTGCCAGTATTTTCAGTGGAAGAAGATGAGGTTTCTAGTTTCTCAGTTCCTCAGAAATCCTATACGTTGTTACAGAACCTGCACCCATTCCTCCTATTCTGCAATCTTTACAGGTTGTGTGTGTTACTGTCTGCAGTTTTCCTGATAACTATCCAGGTGTCCCTAAAAAGGCAAATACAATGTATAAAGCTCCTCATTCTTTTAAATGTTTATGCACTATTCCCAATGTGAAGATTGGAGAAAGACAGGCGAAGGCTGCCAGCCTAGTCAAATAGAATTTAATGCATAATTCTATCATTTGCATAAATAAATGTAAAACACAGGCATGTGTTTTTAAATGAAAGAAAAACACTGTAAAATGTGAACTTCATGATTGTTACAACATTGCCCCCTTCCTGTAAAGAAAAACTACGTCAAGCCTTTCAAATGTGTCTTTTGAAATTGAAATGATTTTATGACATTCTTTGATCATTAAAGTTGGTTCTGGTCAGGCTGGCTGAAGACATTCTGTCTGTTGTGTTAACTAAGGACTAATTGCTAGAGTGTATATGTAAAATGCCTTTTAGTGTTGTATTCTCCTGTGCAGGTGTTAGCTTGCTAAATAATGCAGTTTCTATTAGCCTGGGAACTCAGAGCAGGTGTCAAGATGATGCAATATGAATACTGGGAAAACCTAAGTATCAACATGATGTAATCTGGGGAGGACCCAGAGACATGTTTGTTAGTGGTGTTTTATAAACTATGTCTCAGAGAGAGACTAAAGGCATTTTGACTTTGGACATCTAACCCAGCACTGCTTATGCTCACATGTAAGTTTTTAGCACTGTGATTTCTTGTAGGAATAGTTAAAGCTAGTGAAGATTAATTAGGTATTTTCTTTGAAATCAGACCTGTCCTACTGCATTCTTTTAAGTTTCTGTGTGATCTCTGAACTCTTAGATATTTCTGTGGTGTAGTAGTTTTTCTTGTGTTTTAATTATTTATTATTTAATATTTTTAAAACCTTCTACCTGTGGCTGGTTTATGTAGAGATAAATTATGCTTTAGAGCACATTATATATTTATAGAGTTGACTGTCTAAATGCTCCCAGTAAGCCTTAGACTGAATAGTCACATTACCACTGGATAATAATATTGCACAGTAATAACTGGATACCCTTGTAAGGGCCTTTTAGTAGCTGATAGTATTAACTGGGTGGTGGCAGTAATTACTACCATATAGTCTGGGTAAAGGAGCACAGATGGAGTATCTGTGTCAGCCTTTCCCAGGAGTGTCTGTGAAGTTGTATAAATACTTATCTCAAAGTGTGTGTGTGTTGTGTCAACTACTTGGCAGGGACATGAAGCACTGGTTGGACAGAGAGGGTACTGGATGTTTTAGTTTGCCCAGTTAGGCTGAGACTTGGACCCTATAGCTGTGCCAGTCGGGAGTCTTATAGGGGACTTGGTGAGCAAGGGAGCAACCAGCCCCAGACTGACTGTGATCTCTATATGCACTTAAGGGAAATTGTACTTTACTGTTTGTATTAGTTATCCTTTCCTCTTCTATGATGCGACCTCCCTGGTGTTAGTGGTGAGGATTGAGGCTCCTTGATTGCTGGGCCAGGGCATGGTCATCACAAGTGTTTGGTAGTGGTGGGATCTACTTCACATACTAATTGGCTTGTAGTGGTGTGGGTAGAGCGAATTTCTATAGCTTATGTACAGTGATCTCTAAAAGTGTTTTGTACTCAAACAGCCACGCAGTGTATACTCAGAGTTCAGATCACAATTGTTTTATTTCTTTTGTTAGCTTAGTGTTAGTCAGGGTGAGCAGGCAGCATGTCAGCAGAAGAGTATGGAAAGCTGACAAGGAGCCAGCTGGCGGAGATGTGCCAGGCTAGGGGACTGGTGCATGCAAACCTGACTAAAGCAGTCCTGATTGCAGCCTTGGTTACAGCTGCATCAGAAAAACAGCCTGGAATTCAATCAGACTGACAGTGGAGATACAATATCCTCGGAAAATGGACAGCTCAACCTTTCTGCGGTGGACTTAAAAATCTAGCTGGAGCTAAAGAGCCTTGAGTTGGAGGCCAGGCGTATGCAACTAGAAACAGCCGAGAGAATGAGGAGCCTAGAAGCTGACAAAAATGAACAACAGAGGATGCATGAGAGGGAAATGTTGACTCTTCGCCAGAGTCATGGAGGTAATGGGGAAGGGAGCAACTGGATCCCAGAAGTACAAAAGGTCAATAAATTTCTTCCACAGTTTAAAGAGGGGGATAATTTTGATAGCTTCATTCATATGTTTGAGAGGGTATATAATCAGTGTGAAGTTGACCAAAGGCTCTGGGTATGGTTCCTGACCCCCTTACTCCATGGTAGAGCTGTAACGTCTTTAGCAAAAATGCATGACACTGACTGTTTTGATTACACTGCTGTAAAAAGACATTTGTTTGAATGTTTTAAACTAACACCTGAAATGTATAGAAAAAAAGTTTTGTGAGCATAGACGCAAGGCAGATAAAAATGTATGTGAATATGTTGCTGAACTGAGCAGTTATACTCATAGCTGGGTGAGTGGATGTCAGGCCACCACATTTGAAGGGCTGGCAGGCCTTTTGGTAAGGGAACAAGCCCTTAGTACTTTGCATGAGAACATGAAGACCTGGTTAGCTGATAGACAATGTGCTACTTCAGAGGAGTTGGGGAAGAAGGGAGACCTATACCTAGCAAGCAGGGCATCCCTGCACAGGAAAGGGACCCTCAGTACTGCTCATGGGTCTTAAGGAACCCATTGTGGCCAGCACAGACTGCCCCAACAGAATTTGCCAGTAGCAGGGGAAGATACTATTCCAGGTACACATACAAGAGCTAGGGTTAAATGTTTTGAATGCAACCAGTGGGGCCATGTGGCATACAGATGTCCATGGAGGCAAGGTGGGGAACCAAAGGTGAGGGAGCCAGTAAGTGGGAAAGATAAAATGCCAAGAGTAGGTTGTCTTGGGACAACAAGGGTACCAAACTACCACCAGAGGTTATATCCTATTGTAGTGAATGGCAAAGAGGCCATTGCTAAGAGAGACACAGTCTCTGATATAATCATTGTAAAGCCTGCACTGGTTACAGAGGAGCTCTACTTGCCTGGGCAGTCTACACCAGTCAGGGCTTTAGGAGGGATCCCATTCAAAATACCTTTGGCTATGGTTCACCTTGACTGGGAGGGTGGAAAAGGAAGCCAGCAAGTAGGTGTATTTGAGGACATACCTGCAGATGTCCTGATAGGGAATAATTTTGATAGTGCAGTACCCTGCACTTGTGCAGTTAAACAGTGTCAGGCTTGGAGACAAGCATGTATGTCTGGTAGCCTGGGGGGAGACCCAGGCAGACTGCACACTTGCAGCCAGAACTGCTAAGGTGGTTACTTCAGGGAGGGAGCTGCTCTGTAGCAGTGAGACTGAAGGTGAGCCACAGCTGCTTGTGGGTACTGATGGTCCCTTGGACCGAGTGAGTGCAAAGGTAGAAGTGAGTAGTAGTACCCAGTCTGACAGTGAGGCACCGCTGTCAGAGGATGCCAGACTGCCTGTGGAAGGGGAGATGGGAAGGGTTACAAGGAAAGACTTGAGACAGGCTCAGCTCTCAGACCCTACATTGCAAGGCCTGAGGCAGGTAGCTAGGGAGGCACCTGATTCTCAAGGGAAGGGGGAATCTGTATACTGGAACAAAGGGTGACTGTACAGAGAGTGCACCCCTGAGGGAGGGCTAGAAGGTGAGAGAGTACAGCAGTTGGTAGTGCCTAGAGCTTACCATTTGGTGCTTCTAGCCATAGCCCATGATATTCCCTTTGCAGGTCATATGGGCATAAAATGTACAAAGAGGAGTATTATGCAAAACCTCTATGGGCCTGGAATTTCCAGAGATGTAACAGGGTACTGCAGGACCTGTGAGCAGTGGCAAAAGTTAGGCAAGGCAGGAGACAAGGTGAGAGCTCCTTTGATGCCCTTGCCTGTGATTGAGGAGCCATTTCAGAGAGTAGCTATGAATATTGTGGGTCCTGTGAGTACCCCAAGTTCCACAGAGAAAACGTATATCCTAGTGATGGTAGATTGTGCTACACGATACCCTGAGGCAGAGGCTTTGTTCTCCATTGAGGCTGAGAAGGTGGCAAATGCTTTTTAGAGATTTTTGGCAGGGTAGGTTTCCCAAAGAAAATACTGTCTGACAGAGGTGCCAATTTTATGTCAGACCTGCTGGCTTGTCTGTTGATGTCCTGTGGGGTGAAGCACATGAAGACCATCCCCTACCATCCCCAAACTGATAGTTTTGTTGAGAGGTTAAACTCTACAATCAAGTCCATGCTATGGGCATTTGCATATTAGTTTAAGCTGGAGTGGGACAAATATTTGCCTCATCTGTTGTTTGCTTACAGAAAGGTTCCCCACAAATCCACAGGTTTTTCACCCTTTGAGTTGCTGTATGGACATAGGGTGAGGGGACCTCTAGATTTAATTCAAGATGAGTGGGAAGGTGAGTGTGAGTCTTACAAGGAGTCTGTTGTGGCATATGTCCTGAACATCAGGACAAGGCTCAGGGAACTCATGAGCCTGGCCCAAGAGAACCTGGCAGAAGCCCAACAACAGAAAAAGGTGTGGAATGACAGGAATGCTCGAGCTACAGAGTATGCTGTAGGGCAGCAGGTGATGGTTTTCATTCCTGTCAGACACAATAAGTTGCAAGCAGCTTGGGAGGGACCCTACAAGATGGTAAGAAAGGTATGTGATGTTAACTACATGGTGGAAGGGATAGGCAGATGGCAGGGGCACAAATTCTACCATGTTAACATGATGAAACCTTACCATGATAGGGAGGCCCTTGTGCTGAGCATTTGCAGTGGATTGCAGGAGGAGTCTGAGGGAGATCTGGGGACCGTTCTCCTCAGTGAGGATCGGGCTGACACCTCGGTGGAAGGGGTAACAATGTCCCAGCAGCTATCTCTTACCCAGGTTCGAGAAATCCTAGCAGTGTTGCAGGTGTTTGGGAGCATGTTCACTGGGAAACCAGGGAGCACCCACCTGGTGCAGCACCAGGTGGATACAGGACCCCAATGGCCTATCAGGCAGGTGCCTTATAGGGTGCCTGAGAGAGTCAAACAGACTCTGAAGGAAGAGGTACAGGAGATGGTGGAACTAGGGGTGATTCAAGAGTCCAACAGTCCCTGGGCCTCCCCAGTGGCATTGGTGCCAAAGAAGGATGGCAGCAACATGTTCTGTGTGGATTTCAGGAAATGAAATAATCACACAGAGTCAGATGCTTACCCCATGCCTAGAACAGATGAGGCCCTAGAACAGCTGGGTTGGGCTAAGTATCTTACAACCATTGATCTTACCAAGGGTTACTGGTAGTGCCCTTGACTCCCAGTGCTAGAGAGTAGTCAGCCTTCGTGACTCCTTTTGGCTTGTATGAGTTCACAAAGATGCCCTTTGGGATGAAGAATGCCCCAGTGACTTTCCAAAGGTTGGTAGATCATATCTTAGCAGGAGCAGGAGAGTTTGCCCTTGCTTATATGGATGATATTGCTATCTACAGCCATTCCTGGCAACATCACCTTCAGCATGTCAGGGAGATGCTGGGCAGACTACAGAGGGCAGGGTTGACCATTAAGCCGAGCAAATGTCAGTTGGTTATGGCAGACGTCTCCTACCTAGGACACAGAGTGGGGAGTGGTAAGATAAGGCCAGAACCTGCCAAAGTGGAAGCTATTCAGGCATGGCCTGCACCTGTTAACAAAAAGCAGGTAAGGGGATTCTTGGGGACAGCACGGTACTACAGAAAGTTTGTTCCCAATTATAGTACCATAGCTGCTCCCCTCACAGACCTGACAAGGAAGAACAGGCCAGATAAGGTAGTGTAGACCATAGCATGTGAGCAGGCATTTCAGAAGCTTAAGGAAGCTTTGGGAGGACCCCCTGTGTTAGCCAGTCCAGACTATAGCAAAGAATTTGTTGTGCAGGTGGATGCTTCAAACTATGGGGTGGGGGCTGTACTTAGCCAGATTTCTTCAGAGGGACAAGAGCACCCAGTGGTTTATCTCAGTCATAGGCTCCAACCTAGGGAGGAATGCTATGCAGCGGTAGAAAAGGAATGTCTAGCCATAGTGTGGGCACTACAAAAACTTCAGCCTTATCTGTATGGAAGAAAATTCACTGTGATGACAGATCACAACCCTCTAACATGGTTAAACAGAGCCAGTCAGCAAAATGCCAAGTTGCTAAGATGGAGTCTGGGGTTGCAAGCATATGATATGTCAGTGCAGCACCGCAGTGGGAGTAGCAATGCCAGTGCAGATGGGCTCTCAAGACAGGGAATGGGGTGAGGTACACCCAGATAGACCTGACACTCTCAAGCGATGTTTCTCAAGGGGCACTTGAAAAACTTGTTTGAGTTCCCCGGGGGGGAAGATATGTGAAGACTGGACAAAGACAGGCGAAGGCTGCCAGCCACTGTAAAATGTGAACTTCAGTATTTTTACAACATTGCCCCCATGCTGTAAAGAAAAACTAAGTCAAGCCTTTCAAATGTGTCTTTTGAAATTTAAATGATTTTATGACATTCTTTGATCATTAAATTGGTTCCGGTCAGGCTTGCTGAAGACATTCTGTCTATTGCGTTAACTAAGGACTAATGGCTAGAGTGTATATGCGAAATGCCTTTTAGTGTTGTATTCTCCTGTGCAGGTGTTAGCTTGCTAAATAATGCAGTTTTTATTAGCCTGGGAACTCAGAGCAGGTGTCAAGATGATGCAATATGAATACTGGGAAAACCTAAGTATCAACATGATGTAATCTGAGGAGGACCCAGAGACATGTTTGTTAGTGATGTTTTATAAACTATGTCTCAGAGAGAGACTAAAGGCATTTTGACTTTGGGTATCTAACCCAGCACTGCTTATGCTCACATGTAAGTTTTTAGCACTGTGATTTCTTGTAGGAATAGTTAAAGCTAGTGAAGATTAATCAG
The DNA here is from genome assembly GCF_019279795.1 of Protopterus annectens. NCBI lineage: Eukaryota > Metazoa > Chordata > Ceratodontiformes > Protopteridae > Protopterus > Protopterus annectens. The sequence goes on along the minus strand of NC_056741.1, from coordinate 1,731,582,747 downwards.
GTATTTTTCTTTGAAATCAAACCGGTCCTACTGTATTATTTTAAGTTTCTGTGTGACCTCTGAACTCTTAGATATCTCTGAGGTGTAGTAGTTTTGTCTTGTGTTTTAATTATTTATTATTAAATATTTTTAAAACTTCCGTGGTGGTGCAGCGGTAGCGTTGTTGCCTCACAGCAAGAGGTTCTCCCGTTCGATTCTTGGTTGGATTGCGGGGAGTGCCTTCTGTGTGGAGTCTGCATGTCCTCCCCACGGTTGGGTGGGTGTTTGAAAGACATGCGTAATGGGCGTGCCTTCATTGAAGGCTGAACGTCGAGCTGGCATCTTGGCGTTCGTGAAACTCTACTGCAAATCATTAGCAGACCAGAGTTCCACTGTGTTGACCCCTAACCAGTTAAGGCAACAACATTACATTTTTTTAAAACCTTCTACCTGTTGCTGGTTTATGTAGAGATAAAGTATGCTTTAGAGTACATTATATAGTTATAGAGTTTACTGTCTAAGCCCTTCCAATAAGCCTTAGACTGAATAGTCACATTAACATTGGATATTAATATTGCACAGTATTAATTGGACACCCTTTTAAGGGCATTTTGGTAGCTGATATTATTAACTGGGTGGTGGCAGTAATTACTACCATATAGTCTGGGTAAAGGGGCACAGTTGGAGAATCTGTGTCAGCCTTTCCCGGGAGTGCCTGTAATGTTGTATAAATACTTATCTCAAAGTGTGTGTGTGTGTGTGTGTGTGTGTGTGTGTGTGTGTGTGTGTGTGTTGTGTCAGCTACTTGGCAGGGACATGAAGCACTGGTTGGACAGAGAGGGTACTGGAGGTTTTAGCTTGCCCAGAAAGGCTGAGACCGAGACCCTATAGCTGTGCCAGTGGGGAGTCTTATTGGGGACCTGGTGAGCAAGGGAGCAGCCAGCCCCAGACTGACTGTGATCTCTGTATGCACTTAAGGGAAATTGTACTTTACTGTGTGTGTTAGTTATCCATTCCTCTTCTATGAGACGACCTCCCTGATGTTAGTGGTGAGGATTGAAGCTCCTTGATTACTGGGCCAGGGCACGGTCGTCACACCCAAATCTGACCCAGCAGCTGTAGCTTTAGTTGAATTCACTGCTGCTAAGCACTTAGTTAATTGCAATCCAACCCTTTATGATAAGGATGAGAAAATTATTGATAGGTATGAGGAAAAGTGAATACTTTAGTAGCTTTGATTTTCAGAATTTTGAATTGTCAGGATCATATTTTAATTAATTTTAATTTAGTTGATATTTTCAGTTACAAAGTATCATGTTACATTACAAAAAAGCATGTACAAGTATTTTAAATCACAAAGCATCATGTTACACTATTATTTATTTATTTTGCATTTGTTGACCGGGATAGTCCAACTGGGCCAACAAGCCCTTTTTCAGTGAATGCCCCAGTGAGAAAAGCTCCACAATCAATACAATTGAAAATATGCAATAAAGTTTATAAAGGACACAAAAATATTTTTCACAATGATGTAAAAATAAAAAGCTATACAATTTTGGCAATAGAGCAATAGGAATATAGGTTTTAGTATACCATGAAGGTTTCTATGCAAACATGAGTTGTAGTATCTCATTGCAGTTCCTATGTATCCTCATTTACTAGTAGAGAGAGAGGGGTATTTCAAATTTTAGTAATGAAAGATAAAGAGGTTGCTGACATGAATAAAACTGCCAGTTACAAGAGAGGTAGAAGAAGGCTGGAAAGTGATATTTTGAAAACAAGTAGAGGATAGTGCTGCAGAGACAAATGTAGTAGGCTGATAGAGCACAGGCTGCAGTGGTTGTTTAAGTATTCTTTGGTAGCTGCTTTGAATTGTTTTAGTTATTTGAGGGACCTAATTTCTAATGGCAACTTATTATTATTATTTATTTATTGACATTTGTTGACTGGGAAAGTCCACGTGGCCCAAAGATCCATTTTCAGTGGAGGCCCAGGGAGAAAAGCTCCATACAATCACAGAAGTTTTTACATAACATCAGCTTAACTTTGAAAGTCAGGAAAGTTTTTACATAATACAAATTGAAGTAGATATTCAGGACAAATACATATTATAGAGGTATACAATACAAGAAAATAAACCCAGTGTGTTAAATTTTTAGTAATTCTGTTTGATTATTTTCATAAGTAAGAATACTGTTTAATCAATTCTGTTTATTCAGCCACAGAAATAAAGAAAGCAGAAGAGATTGGATACAAAGACAGATAGTGTCAATTGCAACTATATTAAGTTATTAAAAGTATTTATAGTGTATAGTGACCAAAACATTTAAGGTGGTTTAATCATATGACTACAAGAACAGACAAGGTTATTGAGATAGTGTTCTTTTAGTGCAAATTTAAATGTTTTTAAAAACTTTAGTTGAGTAAGAGAGAGGGAGCGCATTCCAAAGTTTGGCAATGGCATGGGGAATAGAGACATTGTCCAGCTCTTTTGTTCGGTTTAGTTATGTTTGTTAGAGGACCTAAGATACTAAGTTCTGGTGTGTGTTTGTATTATAGTTCAAAGGGATGGGCAGAAGTTTGGATTATTTAGCAGTTTGTGGGTGACACTAACTTGGGAGTAATGTAGGTAATGAGGGAACTCAAACCAGTTTATAAATTTAATGGCCAGGCAATGATGTGTGCCAGTTGGCATGTTGGAGACAAACTTGGCTATTTTATAGTAGCATGGCTGCAGTTTGTTCAGGAGAGATATGTGTAGGTTAGTGAAAATGGGGCAACCATAGAGAAGGGTGGGTAGAAGTAGACTATTAGCTAGTTTCAACTTGGTAGACTTGTCAAAATAGAGTTTATGCCTATAGAGTTTGCCAAGCTTAAAATGGGTCTTTTTGATTGAGCTGAGTATATGATTCTTAAATGATAGCTTGTCATCAATTTTGATGCCAAGTAGTTTGGCTGTTTAATACAATTTCAATTTCTGTATTGTTTTGAGAGAATATTTTAAAGTCTAGAGTTAAAGGTTTGGTTGTGAAGAGTAAAAGTTTTGATTTTCTGGGATTAACTTGTTCCAATACATTGCAAGATGGTAGCTGTAAACGTTGAATCCCATTTTGGTCTTAGGTTTATGGATCTGCAAGAGGTCTAAGTCTGAGCTGCATAAAGATCTAGTGGGAGTATATTGGGAGATTAGAGAAGATAAGTCGGGGCAATAGTCAGGCTGGTACAGAATGGAGTGAATAATTTGGAGCTGAGAGAGAAGTAGTAGATGAGGCAATTCTAGCCAGTTTAGGTGTTTTAGTGAAAGACAGGGTTGGGACTTGTACATTTGATGTGATGTGAATTGGGCTACTTTGTTGTAGGTTGATTCAAGTTTAGTAAGGAGAGAGGAGTTGAGATTTGTTAGTACTTGAGAGCTATACAGTAGACTGGGTAGGAGGCAGGCATGAGAAAGGGTTACTTTTGCATTGTTAGTGAGACACTTTTTATTTCTATAAACAAGACACAGTTTTTGATGAGTCTTTTGAATACAGTTGTTAACATGTAAGTCAAACTTAAGCTGATCATATATGATTGCACCTAAGAGTTTTATGCTTGATTCAACTTCAATTGGGTTGTTATTAAGGGAAAGTATAGAGAAAGTAGGTTTCAGGTGATAGACATAAGAAAAGTAGGAGTTTTTTTTTGAGGGGGTTTAGAATGAGCATATTATTAGACAGCCATGTTTCAACTGAGTTGAAGGATGTCTCAGTGATAGAGATGAGTTCAGAGGGGGTATCAGTGATGGTGATGACTGTGCAGTCATCTGCATATTGTATCACCATGACTAAGGGCAGGAAGTATACAGTAGGTTTGTAAATATGATAAAGAGTAATGGACCAAGAACAGAGCCTTGAGGAACCCCCATTATCACAGGAAGAGAAGGGGAGAGAGCAGAGAACCACCTCACTGACTGCAGTCTATCAGTGAGGTAGCTGGAAAACCAGGCAACAGTAGCAGTGGAAAAGTTAAGCTTAGTTAGTTTAGTCAATAGTAAAGAGTGAGAGACAGTGTCAAAGGTTTTTGAAAGGTCTAATAAAAGACAAGAGACTAGTTTGTTATCTCTAGCTAATGGAATGGTGTTAAGGGAGGATGTAAGGGCAGTGGAAGTACAATGTTTTGGATGGAAGCCATGTTGTGTAGGTGTAAGTAGATTTTCCTGTAATAAATATTGCATGACTTGCTTGTGTATACATTTTTCCAAGACTTTTGAGAGTGAGGAAAAGATAGCAATGGGTCTAAAGTTAGTGATTTCTCTGGAGCTACCTCCTTTGTGTATTGATAGTGTGTAGAATTCTTTCCAAACAGAAGGCACCTTTGACTCAGAGATAGAGTGGTTTATAAGGATGGAAACAGACAGAGCAAGTCAATCAGCTGCTAATTAGAGGAAACTGAAAGGTATATTATCAGCAGATGTGGGACAGGGTTTAAGCTTGGAGAGTAGCAACATAATGTAGTTAGGAACAGAGGTGAAAAAGTATTAGAAGAGTTGAGAGTAGGACGAGGTTTGGAGGAGTTAATAGTCCAGCTGTTTACAGCATTTGTAGAGTTAGCAGAAGAAGGGTCATGTGTAAACATTTTGGATATAGATTCAATAAAGTAGTTGGTGAAGATGGTTGCAGCTTCTTTGGGTGTGTTATTGGGACAGTGATTAGGAAAAGATGAATTCTCAGGATGTAGTATTTGGTTGATTGAATTCCAGATTTTTTGGGGTTAGATCTTTGAGCAGTAGGAAGGTTAAAGTAGGATTCCTTTTTATCTTTTATAATGTGTTTCTTTGACAAATTTTTAAGTTCTTTGTACTTTTGCAAATCAGAGGGGAGCTTTGTTTTTACCATCTTTTCCACATCTTATCTCTAGATTTCATAAAGGTAAGGTAACTTTTGTTAGCTAAGGGGATATGTGTGATTTTATACAAACTGTTTGAAATGGAGTAAGGCTGTCAAGAATATTAAGAAAGGTAGTAGTGAAGGATTGAACTGTTCATCAAGGGGGAGGTGGGCTAGATAAGTCAAATTAATTCTAGAAAGCAGGGCTTTAAAAGTATCTGGGCAGAAATTAGTTAGACTGTGGAAGGTTATATATCTATGTGGTCTGGTGAAGTGAGGAGTAAATCTAAGAATTATTACTGGGGAGTGGTCACTTAGGGAGTTCGGTAGGGTTTCAGGGTTATGGTATTTGTAGGGATCAGAAACTAGTATCCAGTCTATGAGAGTGCTAGAATTGTTTGAGTTATTGATATGGGTAGGTTCAGAAATGAGCTGAGCAAACTCATGTAAGTAAATTCAATAGGAAGAGTTTGGAGAGCAGAGAGTTGTCCAGTTAATATTTACATCTCCAAGAAAGATGGTTTCATTTGTAAAGTGTTGACAGAGATAGGAAAGAATATTCTCCAGTACTTGTATGTTATCCCCTGGAGGAATATAGATGGTAACTACAGTGATAGTGAAGTAGTTATTAAGTTTGAGGTTTGCCAGTAGAAGTTCAGCAGGAGAAAAGGATGGGATAGGATTATCAGAACATGTAATGGTGAGTTGGTTGGAATAAAGTATAGCAACTCCACCCCCTTTTCTTTTTGGGCGGTCAAGGCGAAGGATATTATAACCAGGTGGGAGTACTTGTTTATCAGGGTTTCGAGATTTTAACCAGGTTTCAGCTAGGGAAATTACATCAGGATTGTGATTAGTTATTCAGGAATGAAATAAGACATACAAGTGAAATAATGTTGTAATGAGAAAAACATAGAACATACGTTTTACAGTAGAGTGCAATGAAAACAGTAACATGAGTTGAAGAGAATATGTGAGGAAAAATTCAATAGTCATATTATTTGCTATGTAGATTAGTATGGGGTAAATGAGACCTCAGACAAGTCTAATAAGATATTTAAAGAAATATCAGAGATTACATGAATAGAGACAGTGAGGAGAAATTGAGTGATGTCTTAGTATAACAGAGATGTTCATATTATGGTTATAGAAGCAAGAAGGTTGCAGAGAAGGAGATGATATGAAGAGTGCAGAGTACGGTGTTTTCAGGTAGATTAGGTGAGTAAGGAGAAAGAGGCAGAGAAAATGTATGCAGAGATGAATTAAATAAGGTAAGGTAGTGAAGAAAACAAAATGAGTGGAGTAGAAGAGAGGATTGTAAAGTGAAGTTTGTTCTGACAAATTGTAAAGGTATGAAGAATGTTTTATCTACAGTTTCACCTTGTGAGGAAAATCTGTTTAAATAACTTAGTTTATTCTATTACACAGGTCACTATTCATTGTTTGCACCTGTATTTTGGCTCTGTTGATACCATTTCCAAATCTTTGGCCACCGGTACTGCTTTAAGGAAGTTTACACGTCTGCATTCTCAGAACCTCCCAGATGATGTTAAAATGAGATTTTAAACTCTTCCTTGGATAGAGATTTAGTGTTTGGTGCCACATCCCTATTCATCTAGACTTCAGATGTTTCTTAAAACTCTGTGTGTCAAGATCACATCATCAGTTCTCTGCCTTACCCTCAGATTATCCACTGCAAGAAGAGTGTTCACAAAGTGTTTAGCGCCATTAGATGACTTGCTTATCTTTGCAGAGTCTTTTTTTCAAGGTGCCAATAATCTCTTTCTTGAGTAAGAAATCTCTTACTGAAGCTGGGATTCCAAGAGAATATTCACAAAGTTTTTCTTGACTCCCTCACACAGGGTTATGTTTCTGGGATGCAGCTAGAAACCTCTTTTCAAAGAGATTTTCTTCCATAGGAATATGCAGATATTCGTGTAGATCTATTTCTAAGGTTTTCCACTCAGACTTTGGTCACTGCAAGGGAGCTAAATCTTTCTGATTTTTGTGTCATTTGTTCATTCCTTGTGAAGGTAACAAGAAGGGACAACCTGTGTCAAAACAGATTATGTCCAAATGTCTGTCTAAGGCTATTATGTTTTGTTATACTCACAACAAAATGATTCCAGATAGGGTAAAGGCCAAATCTATCAGGGCCTTGGCCTCATTTATGGTATTTTGAATAGGGTTGGATTCTAGAAGTATTTTAGAAGCTGCTACTTGGTCTTCTGTACATACCTTTACAAAGTACTATAAATTTGATTCCTTCTCAAGGTCTAGATCAAGCTATTCTCCAGGGACTGCTGGACTCTTCTCCTTCTACCTCCCAAATGTAGTTAGCTAATTTTTGCTACCCATATAGCAAAGGTTACTGCAGCAGTGATCGATTATGATGAACATAGTACAGTTTTGTAATTAAACTTATCATAACAGTGCATGTTCAAATGATCAGTGCTGGTGCAGTCCCTCCTTCCGCCCCCTCCCCCAAATTTTTTTTTTTTTTTTTATGCAAGGGTTTCATTTTTTTCTTGTTTCTAGCATTACATTTTCAAACCTCATCCTCTCTCTTTCTACTGGCAGGAAAGCTCTTAAGGGCTTTGAGCCCAAACCTGTCTTTCAGTCAGCTCAGCTCAAACTGCTTGACAGTATGGGCACATGGAAGCTGCCCTCATGCTTTGAAAGCTGGCCAGCACTTATATATTTTGCATGATATAACCCATATAAGTAAGTCTACTGCAGTAGTGATCATTCAAATATCTAGTGTTATGTTAATTTCAACTTACACAACCATACTTTCTTTTATAATTCAAAAAGTATTACCAAATGAATTAACTTCATTCAGCTATGGGGGGAGTGGGTCACATAACCAGATTCTATTCCAATAATACTGCAAAGAATAACAGTATTGTAATTGAGGGAACAGATCTGCATGCTACAAAAATGTAATGCAATATGCAAACGCGAAGCCAAGATTATTGAGCTAGTATTCTGTAATTGTATTACAACCAAAATATGTATTACAATATTTTTCAAATGGAGAGAAGTTTAAGCTAGTTGGACTCTGGAAAGATGATTGCCATTGTCAAAAAGCCTATATATTCAAGCATAAAATTAGTAACAAACAAAATGTGGATGTGGTATGCATTAATGGTGATAAACAGGAGTTGGCATGCAATTATTTCTGGAAAAATCTTCATCTTGTAGCTTTGATTCCTGATTTAACTTGTGATGTTAAAATAAGAAAATATTTTTTTCCTATTTTAAAGCAGTATAGAAGGTAAAATACAACAATGGTTATGTGAGAAGATAGTGAACAAGATGTTCTATTTACTTCTTACCCATCTGCTGCAGAGCTAAAGAATGATCACTTATCTAGAGAAAATTCTACATCAACAATTAGTGCCAATGTGTTACTGTACACTAGTAATGTAGACAGCCCATAGTCAAGTGTTAGAAGGTTACCTGGGAATAGACAAAGCTAAGACAACTGCGCTAGCCACATTTTTGTTGGCTAGGTATAATGAAAGAAATAGAAAATGTTTGTGTTTCTTCTACGGAATATCAGAAAACTGCACCCTGTCCTGAAATTATGCTCCCACTGATTCCATTAGCTATTATTAGTGGTATTTGAATAAATTACAATAGATATTCTGGGGCCTCTATTTACATCTAGCAATGAGAATTAGTACCTATTAGTAATGATGGACAATGCAACCCAATCACCAGAAGAAATGCTATTACAAAAAGATAATGTTATGTCTATAGCCAGAGAACTGTATTACTATTCCCTAGAATGGATGTCCATAAAAAAGTCACTTATTACAAAATAAAAATATTTTTGGGAAAAACGTTGCTTATTAATCAAGGTATGCCAATTAAATCGAGAGTATAGCGTCATTTGTGGTAATGTTTCAAAGTTAAGCAATTAAAACACTGGTCCTTCATCTACAGACTGATGATTTCATAGAAAGGTTCAATAAAACACTGAAATTAATGTTAAGTAAAGTACTTCATGCTGATGGTATGAACTGGAACCAATCAATCCATTACTTGGTATTGGAAATAAGAGAGATATCACAAATCTCAATTGGGTTTACCCTGTTTGCACTCTAACACAGGAAAATAACCAGTATAAAGGCTAATTTAAAAGCCTGTAATGCACCATATTCACAAAAATAATTAGCAATAGAAGTTCAAGTGATACTAACAGCGGGAGTAAAAGAAGGGTCACAGTATGAATGGAGAAGCTGTATAGTGCTAGTTCTTAATCCTGACAGAGGTATCCGATTTTTTTTAAGACCTTCAAAACTTGAAATGCATGTCATGTTTGTTTTAGTGCTCATTTTCTAAACATTAAGTGCACATCAAAGTGAAGCTAATGAAAAACTACAATGAGCATTTTGAAACATTACAAATGATATATGAGTATCAGTGAGTATTTAAGAGTGATTACTTTAAGTAAAACAAATGGCTACAGGATAGTCACTAAGGACACAAAGAAATATCCCAAATAAATCCAAATAATGAAGTGTCTGTCAATAAATCCAGTGGATCGACATAAGAACAAATCCTTCTTGACTGAAAACCCAAGTGAATCTGAAACTTACATAAACAGTATTATTACAGTAAAATTACCATGAAGAGTCGAAGGTGTACACTCAGTTCATGTCTAAATGAAAACACATTCATTTCACTGTGAATTACTTTACCCATCAGTCATTCATAATTCTGTTACTGCGTAAGACTAAAATGTTAGTTAATTATTTTCTTGTAACATATAGCTGATTTTAATTGGTCTAGTGTGCAGTATGTCTCCTAAACTGTAAAACTTTTCTCAGATCAACAATGAAATGTCAATTACTGTTTTAGCAATATGATGTGCTATGATATAATGGACTATACTGTACTGAAATAAATGCATGACCACACTGCATTGTAAAATTACCTGAATTCAGCTGGAAATCTGTTTTTCGGTAGTCATTTATTCTGCTACTTGTACATATTATATACTTGTCCAGGTGCTTATTTTTCTTGTAGTATCACATGGATGTTCAGTATGTTGGGAACAGACTTTGATGATATTTTAATTATTGGTGTTTTGGCTTAAATATTGAACCACACATGTAAAGAAAGAGTAAAAAACTATCATAATCAACCAGTAGTTGAAAGATGAACTGCAGTGGTATAAATGAAATAATTCTTTCATCCAAATGTAGGCTAGAAAATGACAAAACTGGACTTCTCCATGAATATTAAAAGAAAAATAAACAATACTTGAAAAATCAGAAAATTTCAGCTTAAGGTCATCAAACTGATTGCAGGCATTATCTGAAGAAACTTAAATATCTGACTGAATGTAATCAAACAATTTGAAATCTAGTGAAAATTTTATGAGAGGGTCTCATTATACTGCTCCAAATATTATCCCTGAGAAGAATTGGCTGTGGTCTAGAATTATATTATTCTGCATTTGATAAGTGGGCTGATTCACTGCAGACCTTTTCCAGCCATGTCAAAGATGTAAAGCTGAATACAAAATCTGTATTATTATACATGTTAAACTGATGCATGTATTTTCTGTTGTGTAGGTGAATTAGTCTGAGAATCATTTTAGTCATGCACTGTCAAAAGTACAAACATTCAAAATAATAACAGCAACAAACAACTTAGTTACACATGCTAATAGAAATCTCATAACCTAAACAAGCATGCAACGAAGACGTGGATTGAATACCGAATGTATGGCATTAAAGCAAATCATGACTTGAAGAGGGCACAGTGATTTGCTGCCTCACAACATATAGTGTTGTAGTTTTATTCTTGGTTTGGGATCCTTTCTGCAAGGATCCTGCTTTTTTTCCTTGTGTCTTTGTGGGGTTTTGTTGGATGCCCTGGTTTCTTCCTAAATCTAAAGAAATGACGTAGGAAAATCAATGATTTTCTAAATTGCCTATAAGTCTGCTAGTACAAGTGTAGGTATGCGCATGCGTGTGTGTGTGTGTGTGTGTGTGTGTGTGTGTGTGTGTGTGTGTGTGTGTGTGTGTGTGTGTGAGTGTGTTTGTACACGTGTGCATAGCTTGCATGTTTTTCTGCCTTATGCCCTTGAGTGCAGGGCTGTTCTTCTTCTCCATAACTCTGAAATGGATACAGTGGGTAATAAGTGAATAAATGAATACATTAAACAGCACAACTGTTCATTTTAAAGTTACATGAAATGCTTTTAGACTGAATCAAAAATTGCAAATTGTCATGGGTATCTGTGATCAGTGGTGTTTCTAAAATACAGTACTGGAGCATTCTGGATTAGTGAATCATTGAAAGACGTAAAATGGAAGGAAACAGATGTCAGAAGGAAGAGGATCATTCCAAACCAAGACACTTGATAAAAATTGACAAATTAGGAAGAGAAAAAAGAACCTTCATATAGCATTCACACAGGTCACAAAAGCAGTAAAGCATGAAGTTTGAGACCTTCATTTGCAAAGGGAAAACCAGGTATTGCATATTGTGAGTTTATAAACATTATACTTAATCAATTCCAGCAACATCTCAAATGTTTGTTGCTGTGTAGCCGTAGTGATAGACGAGAGAGAGAGAGAGAGAGAGAGAGAGAGAGAGAGAGAAAACATAATATCAAAAGAGCAATAGTAAGGCTGTTTATTAGTTTATTTTCTAAAATATGTAAATAAAGAGTTAATATGCACTAATAAGCAAAGTGTATTACTGTGGTTTGTAGTTTATAACATCCCTGTATACAAAGTCTGATGAATACTGCTGCTGTTACATGAGTTCTCTTTGCTACTGGCAGTGAGATCCAGCTTTTGTACCATTTCTGATTAATTTTACTATTTCTTTTAACCTGTTACTTGCATTATATAAAGGTAATATAGTCCTGCATGGGTAAATATTCAGAGTTTCACAGATGCAGTCATTGCAATGAATGAATTGAAACAGCAGAAAAGGGTCTTAGCTGGTGTCCCTTTGGTAGACTTACTGTGTGTTGCACTAGTCATAGAATTTATTTATTTATTGTTAAGTTCAGCTGTCTCACCTTTTGTCAGTGACATCATTTCTGGGAGTCATGCTTAGGAAAAAGCACAGCTGTAGAAATGTGACTGCTGAATTACTTTCTCCATGGAAAGTAAACATGAATACATTTATGTATTTATTTGCAGCATAAGTTATTAACTATGGCATAATCAGGTTAGCATTGTCACCACACAGCCAAAGCAAGAGGTTTCCAAGTTTGATTCTCAGCTGGGGTGCCTTTTGTGCAGAGTCTGCATGTCCTCCATGAAGTCATGTGGATTTCATCCAGGTACTCTGGTTTCCTACCACATTCCAAACACATGCAGTAGTTGGACTGGACACTCTAAATTGGCCATAGGTGAGATTGTGTGTGTGAGTGTTTGGTACAAAGGAACTACCGTAGCAGGGCTAGGCACCTGGTGGTGTAAACCTTGGCTTGAGATGATTGTCACAGCTGAAGTGACCCCTTGACCCTCATGTGCAAAAATAGGAAAAGGGGTTGAGGATGGATGGATGGAATCAAGAGTATCATTTCGTAGGCATGAACAGCATCAACTGGAATTATACCCAGGTGGCATAAATGCAATTTGATTCCACTGTAAACAAAACTGGAAAAGTGTAAAAGGTTATCTTAACAGAACAAGCAAAGACATTGCATGTATTAGGCTAAAAGCCTTCCTCTTTCTTTGTTCTTTACACTCCACATGTACAGACACATACACAAACACACACACTCACACACACACACACACACACACACACACACACACACACACACACACACACACACACACACACACACACACACTTAAATTATCTGATTACTCAGTACAAACCTACTTATTCCTTCATTACTTCACAACATTGTTAACTCTTGTTCTCACACCTCTCAATATCTTTTTTCAAACACCTTTATTCAATCATCATTTAAGACAGAGACAAAGATACATTTATATAAAAGAAAACAAACCATGTTGACGTTCACAGTTACAAACATTATACATCACATGTATGCTTTTAGACATTTATCACCTATCCAACATTACATAAATTGCTTAGTTTCTGCCTCCAAATATTAATTCTGCTTGTATTGTTCCCAGAATTTCCATTTTTTTGCTATGTTGTTTTCTCCTGTTTTCTAAACATCCCACTTCCAATTTTTTTATCTCTGGTACAATATTCATAACTTCAAATAAAGTTGATTTAGATTTAATTTTCTAGTAATTGCTTTTTTGGCAGCCATCAGAAATAAACTTAACAAGCCTTGCTATGTATAGACAAGTCAGATCCTGTATCCCAGCTCAAAAAATAATTACCTTAGTTACACCTATTTGCATACCCAATATTTTGGTCAAGGTACTCTGTAGGAACTTTCAAAGTCTGCCAGCTCATTACATTCCTAAAACATATGTTTCCAGTTACCTGTTTCTTCCCCATTATACCTTCAACATTTGCCATCTACCTGAGGAGAAATTCTTTGGAGTCTACTTGGGGCATAAAAATACATATGCAAACACTCCCAAGCAAAGATGCTAAATCTTCTATATTTTGATGCATATTTGGGAACCAAACATATGTCCTCTTATTGTTTCCTTGTGAATTGCTTATGCAAGCTCTCTCCCTAATAGTTTCTAACCTCCTCTGACAACTCTCAATATATTAGCATAACACAGTGTCATATTTTAAATACTGTTATTGTATACTTAGAAAGTTTCTTAAATAATAAGTTTTAAATCTGAAACTCAAATGCCTGTCACTTTTGTGTCTGCAGTCCTGAATGTTTTACCAGAAGAAAAAAAAACACAAATTTCATGAGGAGGATACCAAAAATATGTGTCAAAATCAGGGACATTGTGTGATATTAGGGACAATTGAGAGCTACGCTTGCTATATATCTTGCAACATATGGAACTCTTTTTTGCTCTTATCTGTTTTTCCCCGCTTTTGCTCTACTGCTTCCAACTTCAGTTATACATTGCGATTTGCCACACCATCCATCCTACATCCTCAGGATAGCAGTGATTTGTATACCATATCGATCTCAACTAAGTATGAGTTTTGACTTGTAATATTTACAAGTTAGATACCAGGATACCACAGTGCAGTTTGCAACTTTGTATTATTTTTTAATTTTCTTTTTGTAATGAGATTGTCTTTGGCATGTCCTCAGTGTTTCTACTATACAGTCTTGGAGTACCAACATTGACATTATCAATGCTTGGTTACACAACTTTGATAGCTGCCTGTAATATTTTTTATAGTAGGCAAATACCCCTGCAGTCCTAACATGAGGACAAGAACACACACCTGAAGTTAGACATAGCAACCTCATTGTCATATAACAAGATGGAAGGGAGAAACTCCACAAAACAGGAAACACCAGTATTAAACATTCCCTTTTTTCACTGTTACTCAAAAAAGCAAATTTATGTCATGATCTATGGCATCCATAAAGGGGTCTATTTTATATATTCAAACACTTATAGGTTCATAGGTTCATAGGTTCATACTAGGCTATCTGCCCTAGGGCATTTATAAGCCTAGCCAGAGTTGTGTGGCTTTCACCACCCCTTAGGTTGAAGAATACTATACCCATTAGTTTGCCGTGCCTCTGTCCAGCAGTGATACAGAGATGATCCCCTGGGTAAACCTATGATCTCCCATCCACTGGTCAAGATTCCTCTTGAACAGAGCCAGCGAGGTGCTCTGTCTCACATGGACCGGGATTCTGTTCCACAGCATAGGGAGTCTCTGGGTGATGAATCTGTCCCTCCAGCACGTCCTATTTATATCCGTGTTGAGGTTTAAGTCTCTTGCTCTTGTGGCTCTGGTGGATTTGGATTTTTTGAGGTGGAGCATGTCCATTAATTCCGGGTTAGACATGGCCTTGTATGTCAGGCACAGGTCACCTCTGAGCAGACGGTATGCGACTGAATAGAGCTGGAGTTTCTTCAGTCGGGCAGCATATGGCATATTTTTGAGCCCCTTTATCCTTTTGGTGAGGAACATTTGGGGTCTTTCCAATTGCTGCAGGTGTCGAGTAAGATACATTCCGAATGGGGCATTGTACTCAATCATTGGTCTGATAAGTGAAGAGTACAGGGGAACAATGACCTCCTTTGATCTGGATGTGAATCCCTTCATAATCAGGTGGGCAATGTAGAAGGTCCTCCTAACCACTTTGGCAATGTGAGTGTCAAAAGAAAGGTTACTGTCAACTTGGGTACCCAGGTCCCTGATAACCTCTTCTGTGCTTAATGGATTGCCACCTATGTGGTAACTTGGGGTTACCTTGTTTTTACCAAAGGGTATGACTATACATTTTTTGGTGTTTAGCTTAAGACCATGGCTCTGGCATAAGTTATCCATTTCTATGAGACCTCTCTGAAGGATATCTGTGTCTGATGGATTTTCAACTATGGCGCCCAGTTTGCAGTCATCTGCAAACTTTGTCAGCCACAATCCTCCTATGTTTGCCTGCACTTCTGAAAAGTAGATGCCGAACAAGACGGGGCCCAGGACTGAGCCCTGTGGGACACCGCTTGTGACCGGCTTGGAGTCTGACATGGCACCAGCAACTCTAACCCTGTGGGTCCTGTCCTTGAGCCAGTTTGCAACCCATCTTGTGACATATGGGTTTACATTTAAACTGGTGAGCTTTTCTATGATACCCGAGTGGGTTATTGTGTCAAAAGCTTTTGCAAGGTCAAGGTAGGCTGTGTGAACTGCCTTACCCTCATCAATGGCCTTGGTGACCGTTTCAAAAAAGTCGACCCAAGTTCAAGAGGCATGATCTGCCCATGACAAAGCCGAATTGGGTAGGATCCAATGTCTGTAGGTTCCCTATGTCTTTATTTATGAGTTCCATTATGATCCTCTCCATAGCTTTGCAGACCAGGCTTGTTAAGCTTATGGGGCGGTAATTACTTTGTGGAGTGAGACCACAGTTGCCATACGCCACTCTTTGGGTACGTATCCTGTGGTAAGGCTAAGATTAAACAGCAGCCTTATGTGAGGGTTTAGTTCCTCATTGAGTTCGTGTAGCACACAGCCGGGGACACCATCTGGTCCCATTGATGCTGTGTTTTTAGCTTTAGAGAGAGCAGCTCTCACCTGGGCATTTGAGATGATTGGGAGGCTACACTCTGCTGGGATAGATATTTCTCCTTTTGGGGGGGGAGGGAGGGGAGAAATTTTCACTGAACCTGTCTGCCAGTATGTTTGCAATGTCTGTGGGTTTTTGTATCATTTTGGACCAATTCTGAGCATATTTGGGAGTTTCCACCCAGATTTCTAACATAGCTAAAGAAGGCCTTATGATTGTCTTTTGAGTCCTTGGCGATTTTTCTCTCAAAGTTGGCCTTGCATGATTTTATGAGTGATCATAGTTTTTTACTAGTATTGATCAGAGATGTCTTCCCTTTTAGGGATTTTGCTCTATCTTGTAGTAGCTTTCTCCTCTTGTTGTAAAGTTTGTTTATGGCTGGTCCACCAGATTGGGCACTTGCCTTTGGTGGAAAGGGTCTTGATTTTATTTGGGATTGCTTGATCCATGCAATCCTGGAGGTGCTCGTAGAAAGCATTTGTAAGGGATTCAGCAGCGTGGGTTGTGGTTTCCAATGGCTCAGGGGCCTTGAAGGTTACCACACCAGTCTTAAGAAGTGTGAAGTTGGCTTTTGAGAAGTTCTTCACTGTGGTCTTTTTTGTTGGGGGTGAGGGCGGGATGTGGATCTCCAGTGAGATTAGTTTATGGTCTGATCTCACCAATGAGGGATATACTTTCGGTGTGGAGCATTTTGTCCCCATGTTTGTGATGATCAGGTCTAGTATATTTTCACCTCTTGTGGGAATGGTGACAAGTTGTTCCATAGCATTTGAGTTTATGAACTCCAGGAACCTTTGGGCTAGGGTATTGGGGCTTGAGTAATGTTCCCAGTCTATGTTTGGGTAGTTGAAGTCACCCAATATGATGGTGTTTGGAGAGACATTTATACTCTCCAGTGTCTTCAGGAAGGCTGTGTGGGGTTCCTGAGTTTGAGAGGGTGGCCTGTAACATGCTACAAACTGTAGAGCAGTTTTGCCTATGGTTAATTGCACCTGAATGGTCTCTGATGCTTCGTGAGTTGCCACCAGCCTGGAGGTGTGGGTATCCTTGATAAATATGGATACACCCCCTCCTTTTGTGGTACGGTCCGGGTTTTGGGGCCGGAACGCATGATATGAGGTAAAACCTGATAGTGCCGTGTGCTCTCAGGAGCCTTGAACCAGGTTTCAGTCACAGCACAGACATTGATGTTCTCCATACTGAGGAGGGCTTCGAGGGCGTGCATCTTGAGATTTAGACTTCTGGCAATGAGCAGCATTACCCTTAGTTTTTTTCCATTATTGTTTTCTAGGGCGGTGGGTTTAGAATTTGAGCCTTGTCTAAAAAAGGCATTATGGGGGTGGCAAGAGCCTTTGCCAATATCCGGAAACCCAGGGGTGACAGGTGCAAGCCGTCCCTTGTGAAGCAGCATGGCTTGTCAAGCATGTCATTCCAGGCAGACAGACATTGGATCCCCTTAGAATGACACCAGAAATTAAGCCAATTATTAAAACTGATCATTTTGTCTCTGTATTGTGGCATCATTCTTGGTGAAGGTAGGATACTGCTCAGGGTCAGGGTCATACCAGCCTGGGCTACATAATCTGAGAGCTCCTTTATGTCTCTTTTCATGTAGTCCAGGGAGGTACGTCTCAGGTCATTCACACCGGCATGAACAATGACTGAGTCATACTTGTACCTGCTTAATTGTTCGAATCACTAAAGATCGAACTTTAGTGATCAAACAATTAAATGTTCGAATATATTAAAAATAAATATTTACAAAAAAATAGAAAAAGTAAAGGGTGTAAACAGGAGTGCAAGCCCCCCTGCACCCCCCACTCCCCACTACTTACATATACCAACTCCGAGATAGCATTTCAGTGTGCTACAGTGCGGAAATGGAAAATTTCCCATTTCCTACACTGCAGCGTGATCTTGGAGTTGGTATATTTAAGTAGCGGGGGTTTGGGGGGGTGCAGGGTGGCCTGCCCCCCTGCTTACACCCTTTAGTTTTTTTTTTCTTTTGATTAGTTTTTTTTTTTTTTTTAATTTTTTAAAATATTCGAACATTTAAATGTTCGATCACTAAAGTTCGTTCTTAGTGATTCTAACATTTAAGCATTTGAATATATAAAATAGACCCGGCATAAAGATATACTGGAAAGCCAAACTGTCATGGTTCTCCATAGCAACAGTGGTCAGCTATGAAGTGGGCCAACAATACAAATTGTGTGACTACTTTCACCAAACTATATTTTTGTTGAGAAGCTTAAAAAAAATAAATTGTTGTTGCTTTAAATTTTTGATTGCACAATATATATTTAAGTGACTTTTGCCAGTTTAGACCATTTTTACAGTAGTGAACTAGAAATATTCACAATAGCACCCCAGTACAGAAATCAGAGATTAAGTATTACAAGGAGGAGAATAAGATATGTAAACACATTTCAAACATTCCAGAAAAAAATATTTTGTTAAAATAATAAGGAACATTAGAAGGAAGGCAAATTACTTTATTTTTTTATTCTAAAGCATTCTTGTCAATGATTAGTTGAAGTCACATTATTTGTCTTTGTAGCATTTTGACAAATGCTTGGAACCACACTAATGTTTGCTTTTTTCATGATAAAGTGATTTACCATGCTATGCTGTATGACTTATTCAATGTTATCAAAATACATTCGCTATTTTCTTAAGTTTATTTCAGCAAATAACTTTCTCCAATGCTGGATAACTCTAAATAGTACTGGGAATGCTAATTGTGTGAGTTATGGCATACTACATACGTTATTCAATGTATTCTGTCACTTAACCAAACAGTGCTGGGAATACATGGGACTGCTACATTGAAAGGTTATTTCAATTTTCAATAGTTTCCTTCACTGACTGGCCTTACTCCTGTAATCATGAATGACTTTTGATTGTTCTCATATATATGTATATATATATATATATATATATATATATATATATATATATATATATATATATATATATATATATATATATATATATATATATATATATATATATATATATATAAATATATATATATATATATATATATAGATAAATATATCAAACTATCAAACTGATGTATGTGTGTGCCCATGGATTTTATCTGGTTCTAATAATTTATGACCTTGGAGATGTTTGCATTTAGAAAGGAAAAAAGACCTGTATATTTGTTTCAATATCACCAAGGGCTATATTTTTAAATGTTGAATATATACATTCATTGATGTGGGTTGCTGACATAAAGGTGATATATGTTTATATATGTACACAGACACACACACATGCACATTATATATATATATATATATATATATATATATATATATATATATATATATATATATATATATATATATATATATATATATATATATATATATATATATATATATATATATATATATTTCTGCCTATAACAGCCAGAATAAATATACTAATGAGTTAGGAATAAGGTATTAATTCAGTTTCTTGATTGTTTTATAAAAATTCATTACTATTTTCATGTTTCTTCAACTACAGAATAAGAAACGTTTTATTTATAATTGTGACAAAATTGTAAAATGGCTAATTTCCAATGGAAATTTTAATAGTGAAATTGATTATTACATAACTCTTTCAGTTATTCAACAGTTTTTTCATAACTCCTTTGTGCAGTTTTTCCTGACAAAGTAAGATAATAATATACTCAGAACATGACTCATGCATGAACACAGTAAACACACCAAAGTTTTGTCATATAGCTATTTTATTATTTGCTACACCAGCCATCAAACTCTTGAATGTATTCATCAACAGATGTGAAACTGCTGAATAACAATTCAGACAGTCCTAAAATGCCAAAGTGGATGAATCATACTCCTTTCATACTTTAATGCTCCATTCTCCCTCCAAGCTCTAAAAATGTAATCCTTACAGCACCTCTCACCTTGGCTAGCATCCTAACTCCACAAAACTACACTCCTGAGGCAAGCAGTCATAATTGGAGTTAACACTGATTATACTCTTCCCATCTACACATTAGAGAAAATTTGCATTAAAACATTCCTTTATAATTCCTGAAAATGTGTGAGCATTATAGTCCTTTTTCTTTTCCTGTACACATATGTATTTATTACTAAATAATTTAAAACATTAATAATGCAATTAAAGCTAATTAGCAAATTAGCTATAGAACTCAAATATAAGTAAGTATAATTAATTTTGTTAACTGGGGTATAGCACTGATTTACATGGATCCTTTTGAGGCTTAATCATGAAGCAATGTCTTGTTTAATACTTGTTCAGTCACACAGTAGACAAATAGCTGTTGAAATCAAACACAGAAAGGTTGCATAGTATATGTACATCAGCTGCAGTCTTTCATTCTACACAAAATTGCCAGATCATTGTATGTACTGCATAACTTAAATCATCAAGGAATTAAAACCATCAGCTATCACCTCTAGAACTTAACAGGACAGGTAACAATCCTGCCTTTTAGTTTAGATATTTTTTGTCGATATTTTGTGTTTAGATATTTTTTCAGTTTAGATTCTTTTATGCAGACACACACACACACACACACACACACACACACACACACACACACATACACACATATATATATATATATATATATATATATATATATATATATATATATATATATATGTATGGATGATCGACATTCGAAATGTCGACCATTGAATAAAAAAAAAAAAAAACACAACAAAAACTTACCTTCACGCTGCTAGCAGGGGGGCTATATCCCCCTGCACCCACCCTAGGGTGCCCCCCACAGCCCACGGAACTTAAATATACCAGCTCCGAGATCGCACAACAGTGCAGAAGATGGAAATCTTTCCATTCCGCACTGTACGGAGATGCTGGTTCAGCATGGTTGACATTTTGAATGTCAATCATATGGTCTTGGCCATGCGGTCTTCGACATTTTGAACCTTTTATTCATTTGTAATAGGTCATTCACTATCAAGTTACCATTTACTTATTATCAATCTTATATCTAGATATGCACTTTTACAGTTGTGAACACTATGCTGATGATAATATTTCAAGTTTTCCTAAGATGTTATCCTACATGTTATTAATATTTGCATATCATCTAATTCCATCTCTAGATGTACACTTATCACCAATATTGATTCCAATTTTATATGACTGTGAATGTTATATTGCTTCATCTTATTGCTCTTCCATTTTTCTCCTTTTAATACTTATAAAAGAAACATTTTGTTTTCTGTTTACCTTAATTGTTAGGACAGCATTTATTTTTTTAAGCATTTTTGTTTGAACCCAAGCTTCACTTTTGTTAATGTCACATTTCTGCTTCAACACACACACACAAGACAGACTTCAATATAAACCGTTCACAGTATATGCAATACAGCAGGTGTGTGTTGATGTTTATCATGCACATTTATCTGTCTTACTTAATTTTTTGCATACATACCACTTCTTTCATGATTTTATTTTGTGTCTGTATTCTGTCTCACTTCATTTTATTTTGTATTGACATTATACCTTGCATTATTTTACTTTGCATTTGCTTCTTACATATTGTGACAAAGGGTCTTCCAGCAACTGCCAGTGAGGTGCTCCATCAGTAATTATTACTTTAACACCCACCTCTAATGATACTGCATTTGCCATCATGTTTAAGTCCATCAGATTGCTGCAAAACATTGAGCTAGATGCTATACTTACCCCTATGACTATGGAGGGGTAAAGGTTTGGAACATGTAGAGTGGGAGACCAGTTCACTCTCATTCTGAGCTACTCTAGAGAAGTGAGTCAGAATACTTAATAATTTCATAAGTTAAAGTGTTCAAGCATTAGTGAGGGTCACTATCTCAGTAATGGGTGGATCAAACACCATAGCTCCAGTGCACTCATCCAAAGACTTTTTAAATTTTACTAGACTATTCACACCTCTGATATATTCAGGTAATTTATTCCATAATTGTATCATCGTATGTGTTAAATAAGTTATTTTCTTTTCTTTACTTTTTATTACATAATTCTAGTCATAACTTTAAATTATGATCCCTGGAATTCAATAAAATTTTTTTTCTGTGCAGGAACAGTGTAGCCATTCCTGCATGGAATATGGCCGCCGAGCGATCCAGTAAATTACTATTTTGACATGTACGAGTCTGCCTATACTATTCTGCATGGACACCACTACAGAATGCTAATTATCTCATTTGTTGGTGAAAACCATGCAAATGAGGTGAATTAGCGATTCAGCAAGCAGGCAGGTATCCGTGCAAGAATAGTGTTAATTGTAGAAATGTATTCAGCTACTAGCCAAATACATTTCTGCAAAAATTAAAACGGAGGCATGACAGCTCAAATAAAAGCATGTATTATCATCTTAAGGCATGGCAATGGCCAATTATATGGCCATTGTCATGGAAAAGTGTTTAATTTTTCTAAAAATAAAAGTGTATTTTTTTTCGCCTATCTCAGCCATTTAAGCATAGGGCAGCGGCATGCAAATGAGATTGTGCCGAAAATAGAAAAAAATTTGAAAACACAATTTTAAGGGAAATCTGCATTTTGCCATTATAGTCTATGACATGCAGAATCAAAACAATGCCAGGGAACAGTGGTTGCTAAGGTGAAAGGCTCTGGGGTAGTGCAGTAACTATGGACTAAGGCAGTGGGGTATGCAAATGAGGGGAAATTTACTGAATCACAAAAATATTCTATCAAACTGCACCTAACCGTGTAGGTGCTATAACATGATCATGTAAGCAGGAGGAGCAGTAGACATGAAAAGGGGGTGTGTCATGCTTGGTATAAACACATTGGAGCTCCACGGCTTCCAGATAAGCTTAGCTAAGCACAGCTAAGCAAAGGGGTGTGTCTGAGGCTGTAATGACTTATTCCATGAAATGAAGAGCATGTTTACATCCAAGGAGGGCCATTTCTCAGTGTTTACATAAGCTAAACAAGTTTGCATGGCACGCACCAGATCAAAAAAAAAAAAAAATCCCATAAATAGCAGGACTGTTTACATTTGGGACAGGGTTTGCATGGCATGCCTCTTGGCTTAAAAGGGAAGGAAATGGGAAGGGAAAAAATGGAAAAAAGAGAAATAGTAGAAAAAAAGCAATCAAGTACAAATTACATAGCTAGCAGGTGGAATGCATCATAGTCAGCCAATCATACAGGCAGCATCTACAGCACAATAGTATAAACTATGGAAACACCTTACAGCCTGTTTTTTCCACAAACTCTGCACCATTGGTGTACACATGTGGGGGAATTTTAACTGTAAAAATGTTAGGGGCTGCCATTGGTTTGACCCATAATATGTGCTAGAGGCTGAGGGGGGAAAAGAGGATAATGCTGACAACCACCACAGACCAAGAAGGAGGGGAAGAGTGTTCATACCCAGGGTAACTTACCAGGGGCTACATAATCTGGAGATAGTAGAGCGCTACAAGGTGGAGAGAGACATACTGCAGCAAATCATCTAGCTGTGCCGGCCTCAACTCAAACCCAGAGCCAAGAGAGGGGAACCTATACCAGTGGATACCAAGGTATGTATAGCCTTAAGAATACTAGCTACAGGTACTTTCCAAAGACCAACTGGGACATCATGGGCATCTCACAGGCATCTGCATCCAGGGTACTTCACCAGTTCCTGGATGCCCTGCTACCACATGCCGGTGAGCACATTTACTTCCCCAACACCCATGAGGAGAGGACCAGCAATATGTGTCTCTTCCACCATGTAGCAGAATACCCAGAGTCTATCGCACACATGTTCATAGTATGTGCAATAGACTGCACGCACATCCACATCAAAGCACCACCCAGTGAACAGGGGTAGGGTCTACATAAACTGCAAGGATTTCCTCTCCATCAATTGTTAGGTCGTGTGCAATGCCCAGGGCATTATCATGAATGTGTGTGCTGGCAGCCCTGGAAGCTATAATGACTCCCACATCTAGCATTCATCACAGCTGTACCAGCCATTTGCCAATGAGGGCATCCCGTATGGCCATCTGTTGGGGGATGCTGGCTATGCACTGGAGCCGTGGATGATGACACCCATAAAAAATGCACACACACCCACTCAAGAACACCATAATGAGGCGCATGCCCAAACCAGAATCATTATAGAGCATGTGTTTGGGATGCTGAAGTCATGGTTCCACTGCCTTAACATATCTGGTGGAGCCTTGCAGTACTCTCCAGCTACATGTGCACACATGCTCATAGTACGTGCCGTGCTACACAATATGATCCTGCAGAAACAGCTGCAGCAGGAATCACATGGGGAAGGGCCACACAGGCCACCATCATTGCCAAGGTCCCCACAGGCACAGGGGGACTAAGAAGATGAGGTCCTGAGCCTGCTCTTGTAGGCAGATGGAGGCATGCTCAGCATGCACAGGCCTTGGCAAAGAGGCAATGCATAGCACACACATTGACACTGTAGGGACCCCAGGGACTGACACCTGTCTCTGATGGACACACACAGTAAAATGGATGACACACATCAAATTATCTGTAACTTACCATCTATAGGCAGTGTCCTCTCAACTGCTGCAGGCACAAGGTAAGTCAGTTGTCTTAACAATAAATGAATGGATTAGTATGTTTTGTTAGCATATCTATGATAATGCTGCATGCGTGCAAGGGGAATGGGGTGGCCTACTGGGATAGCAGCAGAAACTGACAGCTATGTGGGACATCAGGAAATGTCTGCCCAATAGTGGCCTCCCCACACTATGCAGTAGTACCCAAGGTGGTAAATCCCACTGCAGTATATGTGTGGGGACAACTAACTGGGGGGTCATAGGTCACAGACATGGATGTCAGTGTGGGGGTCCCAAACCCACCCCTCAGACCCACACAGCAAGTCAGCTGTAGAAAACCAGAGAGAAATGTCTGGCAAAGGTACAGAAATGGCGGCAATGTTGAATTACCCCCCCCTACAGACTCACACAGTGATAGCACAGCAGGTCTCACAGTTGTAGTAAGGCTATGAAGGGTAAGAAGTCTGAAACACAAATGTATGCCATTACAATCTGACCTGTGGACTTTACTGACATGCCTCTAGTCCCCAAGACTTGGCACAATAGTATGGTAAATGAAAGCAAAATGTAAAGCAAATATCAGCACAGTCTGTGCAACTGTGCACAGTTGACAGGTGTGCACACCCTCATATACCCACAGAAATGCAGTAACATGTATGCTTTCAGGGAAATAGCAGCATAGCACACACTGGCAGGGCTGTCCCAATACACATGAAAACATGTTGCATGTCCACCATATGCGGGGGCCAATAAGCTATGTGGATGTGTGGTTAATATGGTCAGTATCTGGCCAGCACATTCTTCTGGCAGTTGTCTTGTACTGTCCTAGGTACAGTGCTGTCATTGACAGGGCCACATTGCAGATAACTGCAGTACCAGCTATTATGCATGTCAGTGACACCTACAGCTCTGTCACTGATATACCTGGAAGTCACAGTGCTATGTGGAATATACTACACATATAATGGACTTCTTGAAGGCTGTTTAGTTGAGGTGCTAAGGCTTTTGTGAATATAGTGTTTTTTGGTACTGTTGCCAGTGATTATTTTCAATAATATATTTGTTTTATGCTTACTTTTACATATAATGGACAAGCCTGCACAATAGAATGCACTCTGTACCCACACCTATAACTCCCAATCTCTGACAACAAGATGTCTAAACAAGGGCAGAAATAAAAGTGGAACAAAGGCACAATAATAGGCATGTGTTGTAAATATCACCATTACATACTGAGAAAGTTGGTAGATTGGGGATTTTACAGTAACGGGAATTGTTTGAAAGTTAGTCTGAAACAGTAATGTCTGTCATTATTTTGTAACATCACTCTTCAATTAGATGTAACTAACCTGCCATAAAAACACAAGTTTACGTCAACAGGCTGAAACCTCTAGCCAAACACCTGGAAAATCTGCCAAAAAAAATGTACAGGTGAGAGGTATGGCCACTCAAGGATATGAATGACATCACAGGTTACAAAGATACCTCACAAGCAGGAGATCCCCAGCCAGTATATCACCAAGTTGCTGGTCTGTTTACACAGCACATCATCACTCAACTGGTTGTAGCCATGCCTCACAACTGGCCTTGTTGGGCAAGAATGTACATAGCTGTCCTCATAATATTGGTCTATGCATCATACAACTAGCATTCCTCTGGTAAAGTGCAATGATGATATGAGGATGTCTGGCACTAGGTAATGACACAATACATTGCAATGCCAGACTACAGATATGTCAGAAAGTTAGCACACAAAACCCTGGACCGGAGTACACTTATATCTGCAATGGAGTCCCACTCTAACTATAGAAGGTCAGACTGGGCATGCTCCTACACTTAGAGAATCACAAGACATGTTGGAACCTCTCATCAGACTATATGACTGTATTGCGCATATATGTCTGTGCATACAGACAGATATGTGCACCTTAACTGTCCCCACACACACCCATCAGACAGGAATACCCTCAACTAGCTGTAGGTGGCCCATATGTGATATATCTGCATCTGTTGCATGTGATACATACATATATATATATATATATATATATATATATATATATATATATATATATGGACAACAGATAACATATGTCAAGCATACACACACATAGACACATAGATGCGGGAAAGTGAGAGCCAGACAGTGATAGAGAGAGACGCACAGTGGGACACAGAGTGAGACACACACATGGATACCCTGAATGGCATACAGTGATGTCCTGCAGTGGGCAGTGGCATACCAGTTGTAAACAGTTGCACATGTCAGCATAAAAGGTGAGGCCCATTGTGTAATATTACTGAGGTTGGGATTATAATATCACATCACGTGTGTGTGTGTGTGTGTGTGTGTGTGTGTGTGTGTGTGTGTGTGTGTGTGTGTGTGTGTGTGTGTGTGTGTGTGCGTGTGTGTGTGAGAGAGAGAGAGAGAGAGAGAGAGAGACAGTTGTGCATGCAAGAGTGAGGGAGTGTCTGTTGGTTTGTTTGTAGGTACAAGAGTTTTAGGTCATTCCCACACACAGTTCCTAGTGCCCCACTTTATCAGGCCTTCTGATGTCATTCCCCTTATCATCACCTTTGGCCAGTTTTCAGCCCAGTAAACTCTGTAGTGAGTGCGATGACTGTGTAATACTATCAGCAGTACAAATAACTAGATAGGCAGGTGTTCTACTCTCAGATCCAGCAAATGTGTGTGCATGTGGGTAAGTGTGTATGTTTGTAGGAAGAAATATTTTGAAAAGTTTCCCACCCAGTGCCCTACGTTATCAGGCCTGCTGATGGCATTCCCCTTATCAGCACCTTCGGCTAGTTGTCAGCCCAGTAAGCTCTGTAGCATGTGTGATAACTGTGTAACACTATAGTGCAAATCACTAGACAGGTAGGGGCTCTCAGATCCAGCAAATGTGTGTGCGGGTGGGTAAGTGTGTATGTTTGTAGGAAGAAATATTTTGAAAAGTTTCCCACCCAGTTCCCTACGTTATCAGTCCTGCTGATGGCATTCCCCTTATCAGCACCTTTGGCTAGTTGTCAGCCCAGTAAGCTCTCTAGCATCTGCGATAACTGAGTAACACTATAGTACAAAACACTAGATAGGCAAGGGTTCCAATCTCAATACTGGCAAGTGAATGTGTGTGTGTGTGTGTGTGTGTGTGTGTGTGTGTGTGTGTGTGTGTGTGTGTGTGTGTGTGTGTGTGTGTGTGTGTGTGTGTGTGTGTGTGTGTGTGTGCTTGTGTGTGTGTGGTGTGGCCTGCTGATGTCTTTCATATTGTATAAGCTCCATGGCATGTCTGATAACTGCATAACACTATAGTAGAAATTACTAGATAGGTAAGGGTTCTAATGTCAATACTGGCAACTGTGTGTATGTGTTTGTGTGGGTGTGTTTGTGTATGTGTGTGGGGTGTGTTTGTGTGTGTGTGTGTGTGTGTGTGTGTGTGTGTGTGTGTGTGTGTGTGTGTGTGTGCGTGTGTGTGCGTGTGTGTGCGTGTGTGTGTGTGTGTGTGTGTGTGTGTGTTTGGGTGAGAATCATATCTTATGTGGGTTATGCCATTTTGATGTATGCACCATCCACACCTGTTTACCCCCTTCCAATGGCATTACTTTATATAGCATGTTAATGGCATCTGCCTCACATGCAGCATGTTAAATTGTTGTACAGGCCATACCAGTCATCTGTACAGATGTCTACGGTATATCCAGACGTTTGCAGTTTATATGTGATCCATGTCCTCTAACAATGGCCATGTATGTGATATTGTTGCCAAAAGGGTCACAATTACTGTAGTGGCACATATGTCACTGTCAGATATCATACCTGACTGAAACATTATGCTAATACAATGTCTTTTACCATATCACTTGTCCAGGCTTGTAGGAGCAATAAATTACTCCAGTTATTATTTCTGGTGGGTTATCTTACCATCCATGATGGCATTCACAGCATTACATGTTGTAAGAGGTAGTGGGTTATGTCCCACACATATAATCTATGTGGGGCATGTCATGTGTATGTAGCACTATAGTACATTAAAGTGGATATGTAGGTTCATAGGTTCATAGGTATGTACTAGGCCATCTGCCCAAGGGCATTTATAAGCCTAGCCAGTGTGTGTCGGCTTTTGCCACCCCATTGATTAATTAACTGATCTTCTGTCAAGCAGAGCCAATGAAATGATCCCAGGAGTGTATTTTCTGTTACCGATCCACTCGTCAAGGTTTCTCTTGAAGAGTGTTAGTAAGGAGCTCTGCCTGATGTAATTTGGAATTTTGTTCCAAAGCATGGGGAGTCTCTGTGACAGGAATCTATCCCTCCAGCATGTTCTATTTATTGTTCTGGCAAGGTTTAGCTCACTAGAGTGCGTGGCTTGTAGTGACTTGGATTTCTTTAAGTGGAGCATGTCCATCAATTCTGAGTTGGACATGGCTTTGTAAGTCAGGCAGGGATCACCTCTGAGTAAGCGATATGCCACTGAGTACAGCGGGAGTTTTTTCAGTTGTGCTACATAGGACATATGTTTGAGGCCAGTAATCCTCTTGGTGAGGTACTTTTGTGGTCTTTTCAGCTGTTGGAAGTGTCTTGTGAGGTACATCCCAAATGGGTTATTGTACTCTATGATGGGTCTAAATGAGTGATGAGTAGAGGGGCACTATAACCTCTTTATTTCTAGATGAGAACACTTTAGTAATTAGATGGGCCACATAGAAGGATTTCCTAACTACTTTGGCAATATGATTGTCAAAGGAGAGATTACTATCTACCTGGGTCCCCAGATCTCTTATTATCTCTTCTGTATTAAGGGCAATACCACCTATGTGGAAATTCATGAGTGTTTTGTTTTTCCCAAATTTGATGACTATGCATTTTTTGGCATTTAGCTTGACGCCATGACTTTGACACCAGGTGTCTATCTCAGTAAGGCCCTTTTGGAGGATGTCCATGTCAGCTGGAAGATCAATTATGGCTCCCAGTTTGCAATCATCGGTGAACTTGGTTAGCCATAGTCCTCCTGTGTTTGCCTGTACTTCTGAGAAGTATATGCCGAACAGTAGGGGTCCCAGGACTGAGCCTTGCGGGACACCACTTGTGACTGGTTTAGAGTCAGACCTGGAGCCCACTATTCTTACCATGTGAGTTCTGTCTGATAGGCCAGTTGGCAACCCATCTCATGATGTAGGGGTTTATGTTCAGGTTGGTGTATTTTCCTGTAATACCTGAGTGGGGAATGGTGTTGAAAGTCTTGGTGAGGTCAAGGTAGGCTGTGTGAGCCACTTTTCCCTCGTCTATGGCCTTGTTGACTGTCTCGAAGAAGTCAACCAGGTTTAGTAGGTATGATCTGCCCTTAACAAGCAGGTAGGTTTACTAATCTGACTATTGCCAACTGTGTTTGTGTTACTGTAGGCACATCCCCTGTGTAAGTCTTTACTGTATGTATGTAAAGGATATACCATTTTGCCTCCCTGTTCCACCCTGTGAGCTCAGGAATACATACCACAAACCTGTCATACACAGTACCATGCATCAGTGTTGAGTGTATGGGAAAGAAATGGTAGGGGAAACAGGTGCTGACAGTTGAATATGTTGCGGTTAATCTAATGGCTAAGCTTGTGAGGGACCTCCTGACAGTACTCCAGTAACCTGTTTTGTATGTATGAGCCTGTGGTACTACACAGTACTGAGATGACATGTCTGAAGGCTACCTGTCTGTGACAAAGGGTATGTTTGCAAGGTCACACTGTCTGACAACAGTGTCCATCACACACTGTTGCATGCATGCACACCTGGTACATATAAAGCTGTACCTTGGCTATGAAATGGTCGGTGTATTTCCATTCTGCCAAACTCCATGTTGGTAATGTCCACAGGGCCACAGCCTGCAGACACACAGACACCTGGAACACAAACAGAATACAGCATGTCAGACTACATTCAGTCAGTGGTACTAACAGCAATAATGCATCATGGCTAATAAGCTACATACATATAGGCACAAGGCATTCTATAGCTATGTCAAGAATCTAAATGGCAATGCTCAGATCTGCTCTGAACTGTGACAGAATGGCATTAAATATACTGATCCCAAGGATATTGCCAATATTCTGGCAGATCAATTCAGTGCAAACTTCACCCCCCTCTCACCCCCTAAAGGGCCCATCTCAATACCAAAAGATTGCCAAATTCCAGTAATAACAACCACACAGGGAAAAAATGCACCCTCCAAAGCTAAGAATACAGCATCCATGGGACCAGATGACATCCTAGGCTGTGTACTACATGAACTGCAAAATGAACTGGCACCTCACCTAAGTGTCATATTTAATCATAGCCTCACGTCAGGCTTCATGCCCACTGAGTGGTGCACAGCTACAGTTATCCCACTTCACAAGGGGAGATCCACCTTGGATCCCGGGAACTATCACCCCATCAGTCTGACGAGCCTGATCTGCAAGGCCATGGAATGTATTATCATGGAACTTATAAACAAAGACATTGGCAACCTTCAAACACAGGACCCCACACAGTTTGGGTTCATGAAGGGTCGATCGTGTCACCTGAACCTGACTGGCTTCTTCGAATCAGTCTCCAGAGCTGTCGACAAGGGTAAGGTGGTCCACACAGCCTATCTGGATCTCGCCAAGGCCTTTGACACCATCCCCCACTCTGGAATCATAGATAAACTTACTAAGCTGGGCATTAATCCCTACATCACTCAATGGGTTGCCAACTGGCTTACTGACAGAACCCACACTGTAAAAGTAGCCAACTCTAAATCCAGCTCCAGACAAGTGACAAGTGGAGTATCTCAGGGTTCAGTCCTGGGACCGCTCTTGTTTGTTATCTACTTCTCTGAAGTACAGGCCAACACTAAGGAACTCTGGCTAACAAAGTCCACAGATGACTGCAAAATGGGAGCCATTACTGAATCCTCAAATGATGTGGATATTCTACAAAAGGGCCTTACAGAAATAGATGCTTGGTGCCAGAGCCATGGACTCAAGCTCAATGCCAAGAAATGTATAGTTATCCCCTTTGGGAAAAACATGCACCCATGAATTACACATAGATGGCAGTACACTAATCACTGAAAGTGTGATAAGAGACTTAGGGACACAAGTGGACAGTATTCTCACCTTCAATAACCACATCGCCACAACAGTCAGGAAATCCTTCTATGTGGCACACCTCATCACTAAGGGCTTTTCATCCAGAAAAAAGGAGGTCATTGTCCCACTGTATTCATCCCTCATTAGACCCATTATGGAATACAGCACGCTGTTTGGTATGTACCTCTCAAGACATCTGCAACAACTGGAAATGTTGCTGAAAAACCTCACTAAAAGAATCACAGGCCTAAAGCAGATGCCCTATGCTGACCATCTAAAAATACTCCACCTATACTCTGTCACATATAGTCTACTCAGAGGCGATCTCTGCTTAACATACAAGGCCATGTCAAACTCAGAGCTGTTGGACATGCTACCCTTAAAGAAATCCCAATCCCTCAGAGAGACATGCTCCAGGGATCTAAACCTTGTCATCACAATGAACAAAACATGCTGAAGGGATAGGTTCCTGACCCAGAGACTCCCCAGACTCTGGAATAGACTGCCCATACATGTCAAGCAGAGCGCCTCTATGGCCCTCTTCAAAAGGAACCTTAATGATTGGATGGGAGATAGGAAATTCACCCCGGGGATCACGTCAGTCACCCTACTAGACAGGGGTCCAGGGAAGTAAATACTGTGGGAAGAAATAGTCAGGTAATTGTTATGGCTAGGCTTGTATAAACCCTAGGGCCGATATCCTAGTACCAATTTATGAACCTATGAACCTATGTGTACACATAAATGCAAGTAGACAGCACCTTACACAGTATTACATAGCTACACTGTACTATATTCATCCTGTGCATCAGACCCATATTAGCATGTCCTGCATCGATGATATGGATGACAAGGATGTGGCACAGATATCATTATATGCACAGAGTGTGGTGTAGGTTTGCCAGAGGCCTAGGTTGGGTCATCCGGTTGACATCATGTGTGTGTGTGTGTTTGGAGGTGTATCCTATAGATGGGCTGTGCAGAGGTGCTGTGTGTATCTGGAGGTGACCTGCTTGTGATAAAGATGTGTGTGTGTGTGCATGTATGCACATAGTCGTGCCATGTGGCTGCCCTACAAAGGGGTATGTTGGACAGCTGTGGACTGTACATGACAGGGTATCCAGTTTACCTTGTCCAGCCACGAACACAGGAATTGGTCCTGCCAGAGGGTCTCACTGGCACTACCAGGCCCAAGGCCAGATGCAGTACTGTTTTCTGATGGTGACTGCTGTCTGCTGGATTTGTGTCCCTGATGGGACCAGCCAGGACCACGTGCCCATGGCCTGCTTCATTATTATGTGGACAGCAACCCCCCTTCAGTAGTGCTGGTGTCACTGCCACTACGTGAGTGTGAAGGTGCATGGCCTCATAGACTCTTAGCTGATGTTGGTGCTGACCTACAACCATGTGGCTGATGCCCATCTCCCATGACACACTCTAGCACAGACATGCCACGGTTGAGGATTTTCTAGGTCTTACCCCACCTACTATTCATGACCTCAGTATTTTGGCATGTGGCCTCAACAAGGTCATGTATGTTGCCATGTAAATCAGGAAGAGTTGCATCCAGCACCCTGAGTATTTGTCTGGTGTTGCATTCACTACATGCCTGTGCATCCATGACATTCCAAAACATGCATCTGGTGACACCTGCTGTGGCACTTGCGACAGTAGCTTGATGAGCAGCAGTCCTCCTGCGAGCACCCCTGTCCATCCTCCTGTGTGGGACATTGCCTGCACTCTGGCTATGGCCAGTGTCTACACTCACACCTGCCATAGTTCCAGGCCACCACCTGCCACCTGTCCATCTTCTGTGGCTGCTGGGGACAGGTCATGTGTGGACATTGTGACTGTGTGTGGGGACATTGTGGATGATTGTGGGATGCCATCCAATGGCAGAGATTCTGCCCCTGACAACCCCACCTGTGCCTGACTATGACCATCATCACTGCCAGAGTCTGCAGAGACACTGACATCAGATTCTGAGCGGGAGGGACCATGACCACCATGACCACCTGTGGGGGGAAGACAACATATGTATATTAATACCTGCACTATAACGTTTGCTGATACACACACACACACACACACACACACACACACACACACACACACACACACACACACACACACACACACACACACACACACACACACACACACACACACACACACACACACACACACACACACACACACACACACATACTGGTGAGGTGGCAGACAGGCATTATACAAACCATACAATAGCCAACTGGTGACATTCGCAACACATTCAGACTACACCCAGGACAGGCCCTCAATATCATGCAGTGTAGCCCTTTCCACTTAATGTTACTATTTATATACACCTCTGTGATACATGAGTAGTGTTAGTAGATGATGTGCCTTCAAGTAGCACACATTGCACCCATGTACATATAATTGCTGTTCACCTGTATAGCACAGTGGCAACTCCTACAGAATATGCACTCAGCTGTGCAGAGTGTTGCTGAATGTCTAAATGTTTGGCTCATATTTCTGGTCTGTTCGCCATAAATCCTGTGTTTTTCTGACACATTACTGGGATGATATGAGGACTGGTGTTACTAATTAATGACATATTTTGAGTTTCACACTTCAAAACCTGCAGTACAAGTATGTTACAACAGAACCAGTTACACTAACAACCTTCTAAGCTTACAGTGGATGTTATAATTGTAGACACCCAGTTAACAGGCCAGGTTTGTCTGATATATAACATGAGACCACAGAAGTCGTATAATAACATTTTCCCACCTTTAATGTGACTTATAACCTGTGCAATCCAATTGAAGAGCAAACACATCAGTTAGGGGTAACGTAGATGTTGAAATACGTACAATAGGCTAGATGCATGACTGTGCACACCCTTAAACTAATACTTTGTTAAAGCACCTTTTGATTTCATAACAGCAGTCAGTCCTCTTGGGAAGGTGTGTATCAGCATGGCACATCTCAACTTACCAATATTTTTACACTCTCCCTTGCAGAAGCCCTCCAACCTTGTCAGATTGTGAGGGCATCTCTTCTGCACAGGCCTCTTCAGGTCACCCCACAAATTTTCTGTTGTATGTAGGTGTGGACTGTGGCTGGGCCATTCCCAAACATTGATTGTCTTCTGGTGAAGACATTCTTTTTTGGATTTTGATATATGGTATGTGTCATTGTTATGTGGAAAGGTATAATTCCTCTCCATCCACAGCTTTCTAGCAGACACATGAAAATTTGGGGCCAAAAGGGACTGGTATTTGGAACTGTTCCTAATCCCCTCCACCTTGGTTAAAGGCCCACTTCCAGTTTATGAACAGCAACCCCAAAGCAGGACACTGCCATCACCATGCTTTACCATGGGGATGGTGTTCTTTTGGTGATGAACAGTGTTGTTATTGTGCCAAAGAAACCTTTTTGTATTGTGGCCAAAAAATGCAACCTTGGCCTCATTACACCATAATACATTTCCCCACATGCTTTTGGGAGTCCTGATGTATTTTTCCTGAGAAATTTACCAGAATCGGATGTTTTTCTGTGTGAGAAAAGGCTTCCATCTTCCAACCCTACCCCATAGGCCAGACGTGGAGAATACAGGAGATTGTTGTCACATGTAGTACACAACCGGTACTTGCCAGAGATTCCCATGACTCCTGTAGTGTTGCTGTAAGATCTCCTGGCAGCCTTCCTGACCAGTTTGTGTCTTGTCTTTTCCATACATTTGGAGGGATGTCCAGTTCTTTGCAATGTCACTGTTGCCCCATATTTCCACCACCATTTGATGACTGTCTTCACTGTGCTCCATGGTGTATGTAATGCTGTGGAAATGTGTGTGTACCCTTCTCTGGGCTGACACCTTTCACAAATGAGCTCCCTTTGCTGCTTTGTAAGCTGTATGTGAACTATAGCTGTTGCTGTAGCAGGCAACTGAGTACATTTTAGGATAATCCTGGTAGGACAGCTGACCATTATTTGCTGTTAATCAAAGAGTCTTTGTAACTGATGGCAGGTGTGTACACAAGAAGACATAATGCTGTAATTATAATGACAGCTGCTTCAATACAGTATTATCTTTAGCCTGTGCACACATATGCATCTAGCTTCTTGTATGTATTTTATGTGTCATAATTGTTCCCCTGACAGATTTGTTTGTTTTACAATTGAATTATACAGGTTATAGATCACATGAAAGGTTGGAAGGGTTCAGAAATGTTTTATTGTGCTCTCATTTTTGTATATCACAAATACCTGGCATTCTAACAGAGGTGTGTGTACACCATTTATATGCACTGTATAACACTAATTTATAAAATATGTCCCTAGTTTTGGGCCTTCGTCCCCCATTTTGTCAGTCTTTGCCCAGATTTCTTGCAATGACAGGTTGTGAGGTATGCTACAGATATGTGACATCTCCTGTAAATAGACCCCTCTGATGACCACTGTGATGCAATGCAGTTAACCCTACACGTGAACACGCAGATATTGCAAAATGGCTGAGAGTAACAGTTGTGTGCATGGTCACATGTATGACCTGAACATGCCTGTGGTACTGATGAGCCACAACAGGAAGATCCCATATTCACCAGCTTCAGGCTGCTGTCCCACATCCAGACCAGAGGTACCTATGCAGTTGTGGGGGACAGGTATTGTCAGCAGACTCACATTTGGCATTGGTACAAGATGAATGCTACTTTACTACACAGGTGCAGTACAAGCTCTGATAGTACACAATTTGCTGTCCTTCCCCATAGATGTGCACTTCTGTGCATTACTAAACCTCACCCACAAATGCAGTTTGAACTGACATAAGCATCTAGATACTCTATATGACAGTATGCCTGTTACATGATTACATTGTGGTGCACTGTGGCCTTACCTGGATGTTCCACCCCTGTTGCCTGGGTGTCACCCACCTCCACGACTTGTGTTTCTTGTGTTGGCTGTTGGGTGGGGGCTGCCCCAAGATTGGCAAGGAGCTCCTCTGGTGCCATAAGTGGGGCCTGTGTGGCTGGAACCCCACCTGTAGTAGTATGGTCCCTGGCCACAGCAGCAGCCCTTTACCAGGCATGATGTATCAGGTCAGTTGCCCAATACCTGACCTGATCGTATGTGTGACCATGGTGGCCCAAGGTGTTAACTCTGTGGACAAAGTCGTCCCACAAGGCAGTCCACTCCCACATATTTTGTCGGCTAAGGCCGAACAGCACCGCATAGTGCTGGATTATGGCATTGGTTAGCTGCATTCCCATCTGCAGTATATGCTGGCTGACTCTGCATGCCACCTGGAAGACATAATCAGGGAAACACATCACAAGACCTCAGAATTTGCCCAGAGTTATTTACAGAGCCAGCACATCAATATTGCTTATCATTAACCACCACTTACAACCACATCATATCCCTGTCATCTATCAGCACAGTATGAACCTGCTTTGCACTCCTGGGTCTGATGTGTCATGTTCCCCCCAATGAAGGCCAGTACATTGCATAAACCACCAGGGATGATAGTTGCCGTCTTCCTTGCAGATGGGATATCAGTGGTGCTCAAGCTTTGCTTGCATACAGTGTGTAATGGAGCTGGAAGCATATGCCTGAGTTCATGTAGGATGCAGACAGGAATGTTATCAAGTCCCATGGAGACTTGCTTTTGTTGAATTTGATTAGGCAGTGTGCACCTGCTCCCTGATAATGAGGAGAGGGGTGCGGGTGCTGTACATATCCACCTATACTGATGATGAGCAGGGTGGGGTGATGTTTGCCTAAACCTGTCTGCAACAGGTTGGCTATGGCTATGGTGTGTGTGTATGTGGTGTGACTGACCACCATTACAAGGTGGGTTGGGTTGTTGCTTCTGAGATTGTAGACATATGTGAAGATGGCCTTGTGATTGCCCTTGGTGGATGTGTCCAATCTGTACTCATAGTTAGCCTTACAGTACTCCATCTGTGACCTTATATGCTCATTCAGACAAAGGTTGACTTGCTGCCAAGTTGGTGCCTGCTCCTACTCTGCCCTGTACAGCCAATATAGTGACCAATTATGTGGTTTGTGTATTGCTGCTGTGATCACTCTACCTTGGTGGAAACAGGTTTCACAAGTAAGGTATTGCTGAGTCCATACAGCTATGTTGGTGGTCATATAGCTGTTTGTAGTAGGCATGGACACAAGGTCATAACACAGTTGGACACCTCTCCAATTTCAACCTGATAATCATGCTTATTCTAGTACCCATGTCTGTGTCAGGGCAATGCAACAACCAGTAGCTGTAGAAATCTAACTCTGTCGAATGCACAGAAACTAAGATTACACACATGTAGAACATGTATAGCTTATTTACCTGACATTTTGCATCCCATGTCTATTGTTATGCGGCAGCCAGGTACACCTACTCATGCATACATATGCACAGGTAATACCTGCTATACATTTCTGTTCTATGTCAGTTTGGCACACTGTATTTACACTCTTGCTGCTCAGTCATTCCAGTCAACCTGTTAATGCAGGACATCTGAAGGACATCACACATACATGGGGGTGATGGGCCAAAATTAGTGACACTTTCTTAATATTGCTGTAACACACTTAAGTCATTTCATAGCACAGTAGCCTTTGCATTCACAGACATACCGTGGAGGATGTCCGACACTCATGTGGCATGAAGAGAGGAGAAAGGCTAGGAGTGTGGTAATGAGGATAGGAACTTTTAATGTTGGCAGAATGACTGCTATGGGGACAGAGCTAGCTGATATGATGGACAGAAGGAAGGTTGATATATTGCATCTGCAAGAGACTAGATGGAAAGGGGGGTAATGCTAGGTGTATCGAATGTGGGTCCAAATTATTCTATCATGGTGTGGATGGGAAGATAAATTGTGTAGGGGTTATCCTGAAGGACAGTATGCCAAAAGTGTTTTGGAGGTGAAAAGAATGTCAGATAGAGTGATGTTTATAAAGCTGGAAATTGATGTTGTAATGATGAATGTTCTTAGTGCATATAATTTCCAGCTTGAGTGTGCGATGGATGAGACAGAAAAATTCTGGAGTGAGTTGGAATAAGTGGTGATGACTGTACCCAAGGGTGAGGGAATGGTGATTGGAGTAGATTTCAATGGGTATGTTGGTGAAGGGAACAGAGAGGATGCGGAAGTGATGGGTAGGTATGGTGTTAAGCAAAGGAATGCAGAAGGTGAGATGGTAGTGGATTTTGCAAAAAGGATGGACATGGCTGTGGTAAATATATATTTTAACAAGAGAGAGGAGCTTAGGGTGACATACAAAAGTGGAGGAAGATGCACACAGGTGGATTATATCCCATGCAGGAGGGCCAGTTTGAAGGAGACTGGAGACTGTAAAGTGGTGACAGGACAAAGTGTAGTTAGGCAGCATAGAATGTTGGTCTGTGGGATGATGTTGGTGATCAAGAAGAGGAGGAGGAGTGTGAGGGCAGCACCAAGGATCAAATGGTGGAAACTGAAAAAGGGTGATTGTGAGGTTGAGGTCAGAGAAGAGTTAAGACGGGCACTAGGTGGCAGTGAAAAGTTACGGAATATCTTGGTAACTGCAACAGAGGTAGTAAGGAAGATGACTAGAAAGGTGCTTGGTGTGACATCTAGACAGAGGAAGGAGGTCAAGGAGACCTGGTGGTGGAATGAGGAAGTACAGGAGAGTATACAGAGAAAGAGGTTGGCGAAGAAGAAATGGGATTGTCAGAGAGATGAAGAAAGTAAGCAGGAGTATAAGGAGATGAGGTGCATGGCAAAGAGAGAGGTGGAAAAGGCTAAGGGTGAGGCATATGAAGAGTTGTATGAAACCATGGACACTACAGATGGAGAAAAGGACCTGTACTGATTGGCTAGATAGAGGGACTGAGCTATGAAGGATGTGCAGCAGATAAGGGTGATAAGGGATAATGAGAGAAATGTACTCACAAGTGAGGAGAGTGTGTTAAGCAGATGGAAAGAGCACTTTGAGGGGCTGATGAATGAAGAGAATGAGAGAGAGATGATTGCAGGATGTGGATATGGTGAATCAGGAAGTTCAACGGATTAGCAAGGAGGAAGTAAGGATAGCTATGAAGAGGATAAAAAATGGAAAGGCTGTTGGTCCAGATGACATACCTGTGGAAGCATGGAGTTGTTTAGCAGAAATGGCAGTGGAGTTTTTAACCAGATTGTTTAATGAAATCTTGGAAAGTGAGAGGATGCGTGAAGGGTGGAGAAAAAGTGTTTGGGTACTGATCACAAGAATAAGGGTGATGTGCAGAGCTGTAGTAACTACAGAGGTATAACACTGATCAGTCACAGCATGAAGTTATGTGAAAGAGTAGTGGAAGCTAGGTTAAGAAAGGAGGTGATGATTAGTGATCAGCAGTATGGTTTCATGCCAGGAAAGAGCACTACAGATGTGATGTTTGCTCTGAGAGTGTTGATGGGGAAGTACAGAGAAGGTCAGAAGGAGTTGCATTGTGTCTTTGTGGACATAGAGAAAGTATATGACAGGGTGCCTAGAGAGGAGATGTGGTATTCTATGTGGAAGTCAGGAGTGGCAGAGAAATATGTAAGAGTGCTACAGGATATGTATAAGGGTAGTGTGACAGCAGTGAGTTCTGCAGTGGGAGTGACAGATGCATTTAAGGTGGAGGTGGGATTACATCAGGGATCAGCTCAGAGCCCTTTTTATTTGCAATGGTGATGGACAGATTGACAGACAAGATCAGACAGTAACTGTGATGTTTTCAGATGACATTGTGATCTATATTGAGAGTAGGGAACAGACTGAGGAGACTCTGGAGAGGTGGAGATATGCTCTAGAGAGGGAAGGAATAAAGGTCAGCAAGACTGAGGCAGAATATATGTGTGTGACTGGGAGGGAGGATAGAGGAATGGTAAGGATGCAGGGAGTAGAGTTTGCAAAGGTGGATGAGTTCAAATACTTGGGATCAACAGTTCAGAGTAAGGACAAGTGTGGGGGGGTGAAGAAGAGAGTACAGGCAGGATGGGGAGGGTGGAGAGGACTGTCAGGAGTGGTTTGTGACAGACGAGTACCATTAAGAGTGAAAGGGAAGTTCTACAAGAGGGTAGTGAGACTGGCTATGTTATATGGTTTGGAAACAGTGGCAGTGACAAAAAGGCAGGAGTCAGAGCTGGACGTGGCAGAGTTAAAGATGTTAAGATTTGCACTGGGTGTGATGAGGGTGGACAGGATTAGGAATATGTATATTAGAGTGTCAGCCCAGGCTGGACAGTTTGGAGACAAAGCCAGAGAGGCAGGATTATGTTTATTTGGACATGTGCTGAGGAGGGATGCTGAGTATATTGGGAAAAGGATGATAAGGATGAAGCTGCCAGATAAGAGGAAAAGAGGAAGGCCTGAGATAAGGTTTTTGGATATAGTGAGAGCGGACATGCAGGTGGTTGGTGAAGAAAGAGAAAGAGATGTTGCAATGTCAAACTTCACAGGTTGGCAATGATTTGCCAGACATAACACAACTCTATCAGTAAGTGACTACAAATATGAGGCACACACATATGGTCAGTGTACAAAACAATGGACAGTTGAATGGTATGAGCTCAGTATATCAAATGCAGTTCAACTCACACATGTGCAACAGTAGTTTGCTATGCAAATACCCTGTATAGGTCTCTCACATTTCTGAGATAAACATGTTTATCATAGTTGTATTCACAATTAACATATGGATATCTACGACTTCTCAGTAGCTGGCCTAGCAGTGTCACAGTCAATGTTGTTCAACACACACTCCAGTAGTAGTCATATGTGAGCCACCCAATCCTGGGGTGACTCAGGGGTCTGAGCTGTGATCTATGTCACACCAGACAGACCCAGATGCTATGACCATAGGTTCTGATCAGGAATATATCAGTACAGCAAGTCTCATTGATACATATTTTTGAACTTCCTATTTCCCATTATTACATACCCCCTACCGCATTCCATTACATGCTTACTTGTTTGACATACCATTTTTTCCCCAAGTATAGTTGGTTTGATTCCAATTTGTGCTGGTTGGTTTGTCTGTCTATCTCTCTCTCTCTCCAAGATGTAGGGTATAAATCTGTTTTGCATAGGCAGCATCTTGCCTTTTGTAGGTAATGCTCATGAGCAGCTGATGGGCTGTGCACCAATTTGTGTCTCCCACTTGCTAATTGCATGCAGAACAGCTGTGTTGTTATTCCTATAGCCAATGGCATGGCAACACACTCCTATAATTAAGTACTTCATGTGGGCTTTGCCCCTTTCCCTTGCCTGTAAGGAGGACTTCATGAAAGTGTGTGAACAACAGCATCACAGAGGGTAGTTGGAAATACCTCTTACAATGAAAACTGTGGAGACACCCCAACAAACTGGAGGAGAATGTTCCAGACATTGGGACAGAATGTAAGTATTGCTGTTATATGGTTGAATTAATGCTAGTTTAACAGGGTTTGTGATGACATGACTTTTCTGTGGGATTTTAAGTCTGACAATGTTATGTGGTTGACATAACTCTCAACTGTAGGGCTATCCACAGGATGTAACTGCAATGATGTCCCCTGCACGTAAGGAGTTGCACGGCAAAAGGAAATTTCAAGTAAAGGAAAAAAGCCAGATCAGATGTTTCATCTCTTCAAGAATTTATGGATTATTTGAATGATAATAAGTGGGGAATACAATTTACCATCACACATGATCAAGAATCTATAACCTTTTTGGATGTTTTGATAACAAGAAACATGGATAATACTTTAAAAACTGAAGTATTTAGAAAATTTCCCCTATATAACACTATACTCCATGCCTCCAGCTTTCATCCAAAACATATCGCCTGAAATATTCCAAAGTCACAATTCATTAGAATCAGACGCAATTGTTCTGACAATACTAGTTTTGATCACCATGCTCAGGATTTGTGTAATAGATTTCAGGACAGGGGTTATAAATCAGGGTATGTTACAATGGCACATAGCCATGCCTCAGGCTTACATAGATCAGAGCTTTTGAAATACAAAAAGAAACCAGTCAAGACCAACACAGTGCGATTTACAACCACATATGGAAGAAATACTAATAATTTTACTCAAATTATCAGGGACAATTGGAATATACTAGATGCAGATGCTAGAATTAAGGCAATCATTCCTAACAAATGTTCATTTTCCTTTCGTAAAGGAAAGAACCTGGCAGGATACTTTAATCACTATAAGCATCATTTTGAATCCTCCTTAACACAGGTTTATCAAACAACTATTTTGGGGGATAAACTTATTGGTTCTTTTCCTTGTGGTCATTGTGTGAATTGCAAACACATGATAAAAACCAAAGAATTTACAAGCAGAAATAGTAACAAAGTCTTTGATATTCAATTCTTTGCCAATTGTAATACTGATTGGGCCATCTATATGGCATGTTGTACCTGTCACTCATTTTATGTTGGGCAAACCTCTCGATCAGTTAAATTAAGGGTGTCCGAACATTTGAGTGACATTAGATGTAAAAAATCATCCAACGCATTATACAAACACACACTTGTACATAATAAGGCCAAATTTCATTTTACAGTTATTGATAAAATTATTGGTGACAGAACCAATAAATGTGGCTGGCATAGGAAACTTGATATGAAAGAAAAGAAATGGATCACCAAACTTGGTGCACTATTTAGTCAGGTTTGAATGAATATTTATAAATATATCTGGTCTAACATATTATATATATCATACATCTAATACACTTAATTTTGATATGATATTTTGACATGCAATATTTGATTGACATGTACTTAAAATTTGTGCATCTGATCTTTTATGTATGTTTATATCATTGATTAATATTAATGAGCTCAGTATTTCATGTTTAACCAATCAGTACTTTTTGATGTGTATTTAAAAGCACTGCATGACTGGCTCTACATTTATACACTGAAGAAGGCCATATTAATTTTTGGGCGAAACGTATGTCTGTGAGCTTTTATGCGTTTTGGTAGCTTTTATTAAACTACCTTGTTGAACGGTTCACTAGTTGCTGGCTTTTTTCCTTTACTTGAAATTTCCTTTTGCCGTGCAACTCCTTACGTGCAGGGGACATCATTGCAGTTACACGTTTACTTACTTCCTGCTGGGGGAATGATGGTGGACTGTGTCGGCGTATTTCGCACTTCGGTTGGTGTACAATACTAATTGCTCTATTTTGTGAACTTTATTTGTTAGACCTTTGGATATATTATGCCATACACGTTTAGATGATTGGTTCCTGAATCTGGACGACCACAATATTCAACAATTTAAATCTAACGAGGCTGGTGATGTACAATTTGAAGCCAACCCCAGAAAGGTTCGCAAATGTGATGTGGTGAGTTGTTACTTGTCGGCCATTCTTCGAAGGGCTCGTACATGTCAGGTGGTGAGTCGGTATTTATCTGCATCCAACATTTTCATTTATGGTGCGGAATTGGCTTATATAAAGAAAAAGAACGACTTAAATCCCTTTCTTAGGACTTTTTTTGCTTGGGGCAACTGTCGTATTGAATATTGAGACTGCTACCATTTCAGCAAGATAATTAACTGCGACGAGAATTATCAACAAGCTGAAGTACATTTATCTTCATTTTTACGAAGTGGCGGGTGTTGATTTCACTCACTTTTGTGACTATTTTTTCATCTTTAATATATGTGCAACAGCTCATGTTTACTTTGGATAATTTTCAGTAGATTAGGTTGTGTCTCATATTATCTATTATACAACAGTGAATATCT
This sequence comes from Protopterus annectens, assembly GCF_019279795.1. Taxonomy (NCBI): domain Eukaryota; kingdom Metazoa; phylum Chordata; order Ceratodontiformes; family Protopteridae; genus Protopterus; species Protopterus annectens. Next base: position 1,731,538,355 of record NC_056741.1, on the reverse strand, counting down.
ATGTAAGGCTCTAGGGAACTGCGATTTATACTGGACTTTGGACTTTGGACTTTTAACATACATTATATATTATTTGGAACACGAACAATTTATGATATTCATTGTGTATGTTATTTCTTCTTTTTCTCTGGGTGACACCAATATAAATAGGTCATTATAGGAAGCTGTTTTACAACGGACAAATGAGAATACTGTTCCAAAATTTGGTTTTTGAGACAAACCTTTTTTCTCTTCTTGGAATTACGGTTCATGCTCAAGTAAGACAAGCATTTGTTGTAGTTTATTCTCATATCCTTGTTATATCATTCTTGAGATAAAATAGTATACAGGGCCATACTATTAAACACAGAACAGTTTTTTCTGAATATCTTCTGTGTATTCATGGTTAACTAAAGGGCCTTGAATTTTTCTCATAAATTACAATTATTATATCAGGATCCTGCTATATAAAAAGTTTTTTTGATGTCTAATTATATTATCTTAAGTATAAGTGCATTATAACATTGACAATCGATACACTTATTATTTCATGTGATTCTGATTGTTATATCCAACAATTAACAGCAGTTAAGTTAGATTGCCTGAAGCACATGTGAGGTATATATTAGGCAATATAGCCATTTTTATACAACTGTAGTACCATAATTTACTATTGGTACATCCTTTATAATATTGGCAATAATTTTTGAAACAAATATTCTTTATATTGAATGAATAACAAGTAACATTTTTGAGTTTATGGTCTATGTATTTCCATCTAAAGTGGATGCTTTTAATGCAGATCCTCTCAGAGAATATATAATCTTGAAATACTTGTCTCACGTAGAATCAAGGACAGAATGATTTTAGGTTTAGTTTAAACCTTTGTCAAACTAAGGTATAACTATAATATAGGAGTTATCTTTTGAGCTGATATTTCTTGATAAGCATATTATCTAACAAATTTCTATTTATACAATTTACTATTGGGTGTGTGAGACTATTTTGTAACATAACATTGCATATTCCATTTTGAAACCAGGGCCTTTAACCTTTATGTATTGTGGTTCCCTAATACTACCAGAGTCGAATATTACACTTTCATTTTTACCAAAAACATATCTTTAATTGTTAATTCAGTAGTTGTCATTTTCGGTTGATGCTGTTTTTTATGCACATTAAGAAATAGAATAGCTATAACACATTCACATTTAATTATATTACAGTGTCTATATATGGGCTTAAAAATTTTTTTACCTCTGTGACCACCAAACCAACAACTTTATTTATATTTTGAAGCTGAGGATTTGTGTGCCAAATATTTGACTTAATTCTAATTTCCATTTTCATGTTACAATTTAAATACCATTATTGTTCTGTATATGACGTAGCTTAGAGGTGCATTTGGCACCATCAATATATTGCCATTATTGTCTGATTATTATTAGAAATATATACAGGACGTGGTCACATTTTGTGAATCAGAGAATTTATTATGGATCTAAACAAAATATTTTTAGACTTATCAGCAGACAAGGATGACCTTGCACCATTTGGTATTGGCAACAATTCAGTGGGTTCTGAAAATACTAATTCTTTGAATCCGAAACAAAAATGTGAAAAACATTTTGTTGATCTTAACAAAAATATGAAAAGTCTAAGATCTTGTGTTTGGCACCACAAACTACTAAAAGCCTATTTGACTAAGGGCATTTGCCCAAGGGGTCTCAGGGTTAAAATTCAACCGCTGGTGGCAGACCCAGATGAGAGTCTTATTAGTGAATGGTCTTCCATTCAGCAGGAATGCTCAATGAAGTTTGTAAGCTCATTATCAGATTATTACACTAGGACTATTGACAAAGAAACTAGTCAAGTGTTAAAATCTATTGAGGAATGTAACAGCTACCAAAATGAATCCTTCTTCCCAGACTTACTATCGAAACTCAGTATTGAATTATTAAACTTTGATAACATTCTGAAGGAAAGAAAGGTCAAAAAATTTTCACGTGATCTTTCTGACTATGAGAAGGGTCAACCTTTTAAAAATGTAAGACATGTTAGATTTCAGGAGGGACATAATAAAAATAAATATACACGCAACCCAAAAGGAAACGTCCGTGTTCTATACTTAAGGCGTGGCAGTAATAATGAATCAACCGACTATGACAACTCATCAGGCACAGATACGGAGACACAGTCCACTATAGATTCCCCCACTCCCAAAAGGAAAAACTATATACCCCCTTTATGGCACATGGAGGGAGGAGGGAGGGAGCAAGCACAAGAAAAATTACAAGTCTACAAAACCTGATGGAAATACTGACCAACAAATAAATAATGTATACAATATTTCAAACACTGTACTTACAGATGGCCAAATTTCATTGTTAAATAAAGGATTATCTTTCATTCCCGGTTTTTTTGTGTCTGAGGACAATTTTACACAAGATCTGTTCTCATTTTGTAGACTAATCAATCTAAAATTATTTTTTCAGGATACAAAAGATGCTGAACAGTCACAAACAGAGTCATTTAAATATCATACCTCATTGTTTACACCCCCCATGCATCCATCTGTTAATTTATTCTTGCACAGTGTACTTCATGAATTACATTTTCAGTACAATCACTGTTTACCAATGGCTAATAATATGACTGATGCTGAAAGGTCTTGTTTGGAAGAACTAGTACGTAACAAGGATCTGGTCATTATCAATGCAGACAAGGGAGGGGCAGTGGTGGTGTTAGATTGGATCCAGTATGATATGGAAGCACATAAACAATTAGATGATGTGCGATATTATACAAAAATGCCACTGGACCCCACTCCTGTCTTTAAAAAAGAAATAGATGATTTCTTACATTTTGCTTATGACAATGATATCATATCGATGAAAACATTAAACCATTTAACAATCTCTGACCCCATTAGACCACACATCTATTTTCTACCAAAAATACACAAAGATCTTTTGCATCCACCAGGGAGGCCCATTGTATCAGGTATGGGTTCATTAACTGAGCCATTATCTGATTTTCTAACTATGCATTTGAAGCCTTTATTAAGATTTGTGAGGTCAAGAATACAGGACACCACGGAATTCTTGGGCATTGTTAATGATATGCAGTTAGATTCAGACTGGATACTCTGTACTTTAGATGTATGCTCCTTATATACCAATATTCCACATTGGGCCGGACTAGATGCTATTGAATTCTGGCTTTATCGATCAAATATGTATCAACCAGGATTCAATACTTTACTATTGAACTTGACTGAGCTTGTGTTGACAAAAAATGTCTTTTTCTATAATCATGAATGTTTTCTGCAGATCAGAGGAACAGCAATGGGGGCCTCCTTTGCCCCCATTTATGCTGATCTATTCATGGCGTATATAGAAGAAATTATGATATATGATGACACCCACAATTGGTTTCTACCTGACATTGACATCTGGCGAAGATATTTGGATGATTGCTGCGTGGTTTGGAGATCAGATGTTTCATCTCTTCAAGAATTTATGGATTATTTGAATGATAATAAGTGGGGAATACAATTTACCATCACACATGATCAAGAATCTATAAACTTTTTGGATGTTTTGATAACAAGAAACATGGATAATACTTTAAAAACTGAAGTATTTAGAAAATTTCCCCAATATAACACTATACTCCATGCCTCCAGCTTTCATCCAAAACATATCGCCAGAAATATTCCAAAGTCACAATTCATTAGAATCAGACACAATTGTTCTGACAATACTAGTTTTGATCACCATGCTCAGGATTTGTGTAATAGATTTCAGGACAGGGGTTATAAATCAGGGTATGTTACAATGGCACATAGCCATGCCTCAGGCTTACATAGATCAGAGCTTTTGAAATACAAAAAGAAACCAGTCAAGACCAACACAGTGCGATTTACAACCACATATGGAAGAAATACTAATAATTTTACTCAAATTATCAGGGACAATTGGAATATACTAGATGCAGATGCTAGAATTAAGGCAATCATTCCTAACAAATGTTCATTTTCCTTTCGTAAAGGAAAGAACCTGGCAGGATACTTTAATCACTATAAGCATCATTTTGAATCATCCTTAACACAGGTTTATCAAACAACTATTTTGGGGGATAAACTTATTGGTTCTTTTCCTTGTGGTCATTGTGTGAATTGCAAACACATGATAAAAACCAAAGAATTTACAAGCAGAAATAGTAACAAAGTCTTTGATATTCAATTCTTTGCCAATTGTAATACTGATTGGGCCATCTATATGGCATGTTGTACCTGTCACTCATTTTATGTTGGGCAAGCCTCTCGATCAGTTAAATTAAGGGTGTCCGAACATTTGAGTGACATTAGATGTAAAAAATCATCCAACGCATTATACAAACACACACTTGTACATAATAAGGCCAAATTTCATTTTACAGTTATTGATAAAATTATTGGTGACAGAACCAATAAATGTGGCTGGCATAGGAAACTTGATATGAAAGAAAAGAAATGGATCACCAAACTTGGTGCACTATTTAGTCCAGGTTTGAATGAATATTTATAAATATATCTGGTCTAACATATTATATATATCATACATCTAATACACTTAATTTTGATATGATATTTTGACATGCAATATTTGATTGACATGTACTTAAAATTTGTGCATCTGATCTTTTATGTATGTTTATATCATTGATTAATATTAATGAGCTCAGTATTTCATGTTTAACCAATCAGTACTTTTTGATGTGTATTTAAAAGCACTGCATGACTGGCTCTACATTTATACACTGAAGAAGGCCATATTGATTTTGGGCGAAACCGTATGTCTGTGAGCTTTTATGCGTTTTTGGTAGCTTTTTATTAAACTACCTTGTTGAACGGTTCACTAGTTGCTGGCTTTTTTCCTTTACTATCCACAGGATGGACAGCGTTTGGACTCTTACGTTTGGTGTGTCCCTCAGACATCTTTTGTCTCTGGAAAATCAGTAGCATACTCTGGGGATTGCAGTCAGTAAATGGTATCATCCATTTGCGTTTCTAAATTCATATCTCTCAGAAAAGATATGTTACAACAAACCCTGTTACACCAGCAACTGTCTCAGTTTATAACAGCAATATTTCACATATGCCACTGTTTTTGGGTCTCTGTCTATCAAGTATGTCAGGCTTTGTCCAGATGGCATACAGTGAGAGGTTGATAGGTATGGTATATCATTATTTATTGCCTTCATTCCTGATACCATCCCAGTGATGTATCAGAATGCCAGACATATTATGTGGAAGAGGCCTTATATATGAGGACAAAGCCTGGACATTCTGTGGGACTCTGAACAGTTGAGATTTCTGTGCATTTCTGGCAATTGTTGACAGACTGTCAGGATTGTGTAGCAGTGTAGTGTGTGAATGTTATATGGCCTGTGTAGGGAGGTGGGTAGATGTAAGTGATACGGATCCTTTTTTATCTGACTGTGCATGCTGCTCCAGTTTCTGGTTAATCCAAATGACAAAAATTTATTATCCGCTTTCGACAAAAGACTTCATCAGAATTCTGATGAAGTCTTTGACCTAAAGCGATAACAATAAATTTTCGCTTGATTTTGAGTTTTCTTTTTTGCTGCTGATTTTTGGGCACCTTTTTTGTTCTTTCCAGTTTCTGGTGGTCTATTGGCTGTATATATTTGTAGGAGCAGACTGAAACATGCCCCATACCGCAGTCAGGCATCATACTACACTGTAAATTGGGACAGTATATGTAGGAGTAGTGTGTGTGTGGCAAACATGATGATGTTTTTGTTCACACAGTCGTTATACTCTATTGTTCATATGGCTTACCGGTATGTCACTGTGACTCTGGTGAAATAGGTTGTGGGTATGCACTTTCACACTAGTGTCTCTTTTTCAGTGCTGTTACATCCCTCTATGTCTGATATATTTGCAAATACATGTGTAATTCCCCATAGCAGATTTGGGTTAGTGTTGTGTCAGTCTAACTGTAGTTTGGACTGTGCTTGGTGACATGCTTAGCAGCTGAGTGTAGTTTCCCTAATGTGATGTTATGCCTAGATATTTGTAGGATGTACTGTTGCCAGGCCCCCATAAGTGCTGTGCATTTCTGGCACATCAGTGGGATGATGTGAGGATTTAAGTCACTAACTAGTGAGAAGTGATTGAGCATTGGACTTGTGCTATTTCAGTCAATATATGTTAGGACAGACAGGAGGGTGTTACTGCAACAACTGTGTCAGCATAACTACAGCAGTATTTGAGATATGTCCCTATTTTCATGGCTTTCTCCCCCCATTTTGTCAGGCTTGGTCCAGATTTGTTGCACTAAGGTGTTCTGAGCATACCTCTTGACTGGCCAGATTGTTTCAGAATGTCCAGGTTTATTGCTCATATTTCTGGTCTGTTCCACAGATTCATTATTTTTATTTCTCTGGTAAATCACTGTGATGATCTGAGGATTTCTGTCAGTAAATGATGACATACATACATGTATGCTGAAACAAATCCTATTACTCTAGCAACATTCTACATTTATAAGAGAAAGATTTAAAATATGTCCCTAGTTTTGGACCATTGTCCCCCCATTTTGACAGCCTTTGGACAGACTTCTTGCACTAAGAGTTTGAGAGGTATGGTTCTGAGGTATGACTCCACTATGTAATATATATATATATATATTTATATATATATATATATATATATATATATATATATATATATATATATATATATATCCCGTTCAATTCTCAGCTAGAGCGTCTTCTGCATGGAGACATGCGTGAATGGGCATACCTTCATTGAAGGTTGTGTATCAGGGCTGGTAACTCAGCACATAAAAATCAACTACCAATCATTAGCAGACTGGAGTTCCGCTGTGGCGACCAAAAACCGGGAAAAGCTGAAAGACACAACAAAAAACAATATATATATATATATATATATATATATATATATACATGTGTATGTGTGTGTGTGTGTGCATGTGTGTGTGTGTGTGTGTGTGTGTGTGTGTGTGTGTGTGTGTGTGTGTATATTTTACATATATATATATATATATATATATATATATATATATATATATTATGTTTATATTTTTCAATATATATGCATCTCCATACATATATACATGTGTATATGTATATATACAAAACCTGACTGATTCTACAGAATCTTTTACCTCCTGTTGAATGACTCTACTGCATGATATGTTGGAAACAACATCTGCCATCCCTACAGCTCAAATGGTGCCGTGGTACATTGCTCTGACTATGGTGTACAGGGCCCTGGGTTTGAGACTTGGCAGTAGTGATGGTTTTGTTGCTAGGCAGAACAATGGCTGATGGAGACAAAGCAGTTTTAAGCAGCTTTAAGCAGGTTTGTGCAGGTTTGCATGATGCTAAGTGATGCCAACACATGGTTAACCGTACAGATGCTTAATCTGTGTTGGTTTCATTTAGCATTGTGCAAACTCGCTTACTCCTGCTTACACGCGTGCTAATTTCTTTAAAAGAAAAGAAAAAGAAGTGATACGAAAGTGGTGAAAAAGGGGCACACAGAGGGAAAAACAGTATGAAAGTTAGCTAGGGATGTGCAGAATGGGTCTAGGCAAGGTTCATAGCTGCTCATTTCTTATACAGCAACAGCTGTCTATTTGTACAGAATTTGGAGGTAAATTTGGACACTCAAACCCAAGAGAAAGGGGTGAGGACAACAGAAATGTGTTGCCAAGCCAATTGGACCAGATTACATGTGTCCAGTGGACACATGTGAAATGGACAGCTATGTATGGGACAATATTTTTTTTGGGACAGATGCCCTTTTCTTTTTTTAAGGTGAGAGTAGGATGTTGGGGAAGGATTGTAGGTACATCTGGGAAGACAGGTTGGGTAGGGAGACAGACAAGACAGCAGACAGGGGTGGTATATGACACATGAGGGGGTAAACACATTTGACAGGGAGGGTGTTTGGGAATCTGAAGCCAATGGGCCCCCATTTGGTTACACTGGGGCTGAGATCCCCACCCATGGGCAGTCACCACTGCACCTTCAAGGCCCCAAAGGTGGCTGTACTGGAGGCTGGAAAGGAGGGGTGGCCTGCCCCTTGAGGTACACCAGGTGGCCCTCAATCTGGTGCAGCTGCTCCCTGTACTCAGATCAAAAGGTGCTGCACACCAAACCCCACACCCAACTTCAGGTGACAGCCTCCTATACATGCCTGCTCCCGGGGGGGGGTTCACCCGGAGATGGTGCAGTACCAGCAGACTAGGGAGATCCGGGTTGGGTCCCAGACATGATGCAACTCGGAGCCACGGCCAGATGAGGTGGGACAGGCGGATCCACTGGGATCGGCCTTCCCAAATGTACTATGGTGTTGAAGTTTTACAAAATATGTTGGTTAGTCATGAACAACACATTTCAAGATTAGTTATAAACAGCATGTTTGGGCATTCCAATTAACCCCATAAAACAGATTTGAAACCATTGCATAGCAAACAGAGCACATGCATAAATGGAACAACAGTATGCATCATAACGGCATCTCAGTAACATTGATGGCAACAGGCCAGCAACAATGGTATTTGAACAAGGTATGTTAACATGCAAGCAATCAAACATATTAACAATAATATAACAGAAGTCCCAACATTAAGGTTGGAGCACAACATACCTGTAGTATATGAGTAATTATTATTGATGCAGATAAGGGGTGGGGGGGGATAAAACATCCATTAACAACTGTTTATGCTTCTATTTTCCACAACAGTACTGCTCAATACTCTAAGGGTCTGCCCTCACTTTACATTTACATATGCCCATAACTTCTGTAGTACAAACATACCTTATTAAACTCTCAGCCTGGAATGGTATGAGGCAAACTGTGACAACTCTGGGTACATAACTAGAGGGGACTCGTACATGTCAGGGTTACATATCTAACACAGGAGGGGTACCCTGAACTTCTGTTATGTGAGTGTGCTACTGGCATACATCAACTGGTTTCCTGTGCCCAGGATTATTTGTAGCAGTGACCACTAGCCATGACAGTGTGACACTTGAGAGACATGTATTGGGGAAAATACCTCTCAACCTCTTAGAGCATGACATCTGGATAAAGCCATATATAATAGTGGGACAAAGGCCCATACATATGGGCAATTTTTAGATATTTCTCTTACAAACTTAAAAAGTTGATAAAATAACAGGTTTTGCATTTACATGGCTTTTCTGATGGATATGACATCTGATGCTTGTATGTCTATCATTATTTTCTAACTTCAGTCTGTAATGGTTTGCCACTGATTTGCCATGACACCACTACTTTATGTAAAACGGACCAAAAATCTGAGACAAATATCTGGACATTCGGTGAATATTTGTACAGGTGAGAGGTATGAGTCAGGAAGAGTGTATATTGTATGTACCTACTCTTCTGTCATTTGCAGGCATGTGGTGGGACAATTGAACAGTTGTGCACAGTTTATTAGTATACCCTTCATAGAGCTACTTGCAACATTTACTTACTTGTAAAACCTGTGGGGAAAATATTGGGGAAAATATCTGTTAACACTACCTGACTGTTTTTACATTTATTCCTGGTTCCTTGTGTGTAGGTATACACACATCTTAGTACCACTCCCTGGATGTGAGCTGTCTGGGTGTACAAAATTAACAACTAAGCTATTTCTCATCACACTGAGCTACTGGAGAACTGCTGATTTTTTGCTTCACTGGTTTCTGCCTAATAATCTCTTGGTTAGATTGTCTGAACTTGTAATCCTGTGATGCATGCATGACATATAGTTGTTATACTGTGCATTACTCCTTTGGATTACTACAATCTGGATAGCAAGGGTTAACACAAGGCAATGCTGCATGAAATGCACTTTCATGCTTTACATATTAGTATACAGGGCTCAGAGCTTAGTGAAATATATATTTCACATTTCATTTATATCTCGTTTTACAGTTACACCATCTACGGTTTCTCCTAACAGCTTGTTCACAGATAAACCTCAGTTAATGTATGCTTTCACAGCCATATTTGCTGTGAAGAACCTGTATAGATTCTATATATGTCTACAACAACATACCAGAATAAACACAACAGTTTTTAAGGGTCTTTATTGTACTTCAATATTCGTTAGTCAAACTTTTTTATTTATTCAGTTCACACAGTAACAGTATACCTACTAGCAGTAAGCAATGTACTCCTTCTTAGCTATTTTAACAATATACTGCAAAACAGATTTGTACTCACCAGCCAATCAGTGCAGCCTCAGCAGTCTGCTACCATGGGCTTCAATGTTCACAGCACTCTCTGCTGCAGCTGTAGGAGAGAAAAAGACACATTATGCATATTGGTCTATCACATTCTCAGGCTAGTATTTGCTATAAACTACTTGATAGTGATACATACATACTACTGGAGCATTCTGGGCCTGTCCATCTTGGATCCACTTGTCCAAGAACACCCCCTTCCTATGCTTAAGGTTAGCATAGTGGTGCCGTACCTGCTCACCAGCCCGGGGGATGCCAGTAACACTGGAGAGGTCATGTGCGAGATGGTCCCAGGCCTCTGCTTTTTACTGGGAGCCCTGGTACTGGCTCTGCAGCAGTATCTCCTCATGTTTTTTTTTTTACTAGGAGTCCAGCCATGACCATGGACTCCTGAATGGTTCAGCATTGCCCCCAAAAGTGCACTCCCTCTCCTATGCCAGCCATTGTATCTGCACAGAATGACTATAACATATTATGGCTGTATTCCCACCTGCACAATTTAAATAGTGCAATATTCTTGCCCTTTGCTGTCATTGGACCATTTTGAAAAGGTGAAGCTCTGCTAAGCAGTGCGCAAACCTGCTGAGCTTCTTTTAAAATTGCTTAAAGGAGGAGTTATTGAGCACTGTTTAACAGTGCGCAAATTCGCTTGGCTGAGCTACCTGTGACTTAGCATTCACATCTTAGCAATGGTTAGACCTGCTAAGCATAGTTGAGAATTGCTAACCATTGCTCACATTTAATTTCTTAAATATAGCAGAATACTAACTTCAGTTATTAAGTGTATATGCTTTACTTTACATGACATCCGTCTATGTGCTTCCCTTACATTTACAAGAGGTGTGACTATACTGTATGGGACACTTGTGTATACATGGGTGGTTTCACATGTTATATGCACTCACACTTCCATTTTATACCAGCTACACTACCCTGGTTGACAAAAAACAGTTACTACATAATTTCAGTTTCAAAAAATAATTTTAACACTGCTTTATAAAAATAACTTGCCTGTCTTGGTACTTGAACTGTAAATGTTTGCATGTGAAGCCAAGACTCTAACCACTATACTATCTCAGCTTAGGAATTTCATATGTATATTTGTATTTATCTCCTCTGGGTTGTTTAAGCTATGGTAAGCGGAGGTCTATAACGCACATACCCACTTAGCTATGCTTAAACATTCCTTAGGCTAGAAAAAAATTATAATATTATTATTATATTATTATGTTATATAGTACGTATTTTGGTGTTCTGACAAGTTATTGAGGGCTGCAGCCAGAAAATAATGGCATACATTTGGCTTTCAGGCTTCTATCTTTCAGAGATTCATGCTAGTACATATCCTGTTTTCTATCAACTTTCTAAGTGTATGAGGGAAATATTTCAAAAGTGTCCCTATTTTTACTGTTTTGTCCCCCCAATATTTGTGCCTTTGTCCACATGGACTGCTGTCAGGGAATATTGGCATACATTTGCTTTCAGACTTCTATCCTTCAGTAATTCATGGTAATGCATGACCTCTTTTCTATCAACTTTCTAGGTTTGTGTGGGCAATATGTATGATGTGTACCTTGTCAGGGCTTTATCCCCCATATTTTGTGCCTTTGTACACATTTTCTGCTTTAGCAGGTTGTGAGGTGTTGTATGGCACTTTTACAATGCAGGAGGTGTGTCTCAGAACCTGTCACACACCCCCTGCAATGCTTTCCTGCTGCCATATGTATTTCCATGCCTGCGGACAGTGAAATGATCATTTATTTCATTTCAGTGTTCATGGACACTGAAATACTGGCATAATATCAGAGAAATTCTCCAATATTATGCCAGATTGTATTAGAAAGTGCCATACAGCACTTTCTGAGTGCAGGGGACATGTTCAGTGTCCACACACTACTTGAATACACCCCATGCACTCGTTCATGGTTCTTGTCTCTGTAGATTAAACAGCAGCGTGCCTTCATGAATATGCAAGGCGTGCTGCTGTGCTACATGGAGATGAACCACTACATGCAGGAATAGCACTATTCCTACAGGAGCTTATTGAATCCCAGGGGATGTTTATATGTCTTTGGATTACTATGTATTTTCAAACTCAATAAAGACTGAAGACAAGAGCCATTAATCACCTTACAGACAAATACATGTTGATCCCTGATCTATCTGTAACAGAATGTATAAAGACTCACTAAAACACATCTATCCGTATTGTAAAACTGCTTAATATCAGGTATTCCTTTTGTAAATTAATTGTATACTGATTTTATACAATTAAGCCATCAATATGTACAAAACACTATATTTTATATATGTATATATATATATATATATATATATATATATATATATATATATGTATACCTCAAATAAAGTAGCTTATATTGTAACTGCTCTCATAAAGATTTTGACAATTAAACCCATCTGTTTCAAAGTCATATTACAGATGACTCTCACATCATTTTAAAAACAAAAAGATACCAGTATACCAAGATCCTTGTATTTACTACCTTTAAATAAATCAAGTGTAGGCAATACAATAGATCTCCTTAATTTTTGTTTACCGAATTACATGACATTATATATTTTTTTCACTAAATGAAAGACCAACTGTACTAGCCCACTTTCCTAAGTATAAAATAAATCCAACACCAACAGAAACTAAATATATCCTGAACGTGACCAATAAGTGCTCCAACTCCTCCAAGTAATACTGGTATTTTATTCAGAACACATAAAACACGGCACTGACATATAAAATAACAAACACGAAAATAAGATGTTGTTAAGCGCTTTCACTCACTGTGTGAGCTTCTTCAGAACATCGGAATCAGCTGTATCAGCTTGTATAAATACAAAATTTGGCGCCATAAATCAGTTGGTGAACATTCTCTTAAAGTAACAAGACATTTTTCAGTATAAACTTCCTTATAACAATTCAAAATTAAAAATTCTTTTCAATAGAGCTTCTAACCTCTTTGCCAATATGACTATTGATGTGCAATTAAATATACTTGTATAAACCATGAAAATATAAAATTTTTTAAAAAAATTTTGAATAAAGCCTTTAAAAACTTTCAAAAACAAGGGTCTGTGTGTATTTCTAACTAAAGTAAAGTACCTGTAAGTGTGGGAACTCATCTTATAAATACGGACAGTGCATGTATAAAATATATATATTTAAAATATGAATATATAAATATATAAATGTATAAATATAAAATTGATAGATAAATAAATAAATAAATAACTATGTATGTATATATTATATAAAATATAAAATCTATATGGTTGGACATGCTAATTGCATCTATAAGTACTTGTCTGTGATATGTTATTTGTTACTATAAGTGTATGAATGTATTACTATATGGTGTGAGATATTAATTCTGCATCTGAATGTGTTAACCTACATACATTAAATAGTTCCTTTTATATTATTAATGTTGACAGTATTTAATGTTTCTAAACTGAAGATGATGTTATGTTGTAAAAGTTATAAAAAATATATTTTGTAGAAAAATCAATTGTGTTTATACAAGTATATTTAAACCCCCATCACAGTGATAAAACGTAACAAATAAATTGTTTTTTTTTTAATCCATGATATAGCTGCTCGTATTTGCACTTGTTTGCGTGGGTGTGCCCATTGGTTAACCACAGTTAGCAATTGTGACATTGAAGAGCATATAAGAACTACTTATGCAAGCTAGTCCAAATTGCAATAGCGTAATGGTAGAGCAAATGCACAAAGAAGAGGCATTCACGGTTCAAGTCCCACCACTTCCCTTCTTATTTATGTTTTAAATCAGTATTTGAAATAATACCAGACATATATGATTAAAATTTAATTAAAAGCAGTGAAATGGTCAATGTATCAGTGAACAAAATATATATTTTTAAAGGATCCAGATATATAATAGCCTGCTGTTAAGCAGTGCTTTACCTCGCTAAACAGAGGTTCCCATAGTTTAATAGCGCTTTACCCAGCTAAATAGAGTTGCCCAATGTTTAAAAATGCTTTACCCAGCGCAATGTGTTTGCGCGGACGTGCGCGCCGTGCCAACCAGGGCACCGGGGAGCAACGTAGAGCTAGGTTGCTTAAATGCAGCCACACCCCCTAGCCTGTCTAGACCGTATTAAAATAAAAGAGTAACAAGGTTTGAACCCAGGACCCTGTGAATCATAATCAAAGCACAGAACCACTAAGCCACGACTGCTTAGGAAAAATAGCCACTATTAGCATACATATACATAGAAATGGTAGATTAACCATTACTAAGCAGGTCTGCAGTCAGCTTAGAATTCTCAAAAACGGCCAATCACAAAAAAGTGCAGGAAATGCGGCATATTTAAGCCCCATAGGCGGGAATACTCGCCATAACTGATTGTGGTAACCACTTGCAGTCATGATGGCAGGCGTCGGAGAGGGTAATCGCTTTAGAATGCAAAGGTGGGGCATTGAGGAGTCTAAATATATGGTTTGGTTCCTAGTCCACCAACATGAAGGACAACGCATGCAGGGCCAGGTTCAATGGGTAGCATACAAGGCAGAGGCGTGGAACCAGTTGGCACATGATCTTACCAGTGCCACAGGCATTACCAGGACTGGTGAGCAGGTCCGTCACCACCATGCAAACCTGAAGCGTCGAAAGGAGGACCAACTGAACTGATGGATCCAGGAGGCCCGTCATATGCCCAATGCCCCACTACTGAGTAAGTATCCATGTAATTAAGTATGTAAGAAATGCTATCCTAGCCTATAGTATGGATAGGTACGTTCCAATATCCCTTCATTTGTATTACAGCTGCAGGTGTTCGTTCCGCGAATCGGCAAGCCTATGCTGATAGGCTGTTAAGGCTGCGCCACCAGGTAGGTTAGTAATTATTCAGCTGGTATTATTATAGAATATAAGTGAGACAGCCTGTAAAAGAGTTCAGTGTTGTAACCCAGTAATAAAGGTCAAATAAGCCTAGAATAAAGCTTCTGTTAGTATTCTAAGATCAGGTAAGTGATGCAGCCTGAAAAAGAGTATTGTAATCCATTAATAAAGAGTAAACAAGTCTCAAATAGAGTTTCCACCTGTATGGTAATATCAGATAACTGCTTCAGCCTGAAAATGAGTGTTCTAATCCATCAATAAAGGACAGACAAGTCTTGAATACATCCTTGTATATACTGTCATATGAAATAAGTGAGTCAGCTGGAAAGGATTGTTGTAACCCACTAATGAATGTTAATAAAGCCTGGAATTAAGTACCATCCTGAAATGTAAATATAAAATAAGTGAGAGAGTGTGAGAAAGAGTTTGAAGCTACCAATAAAGGTGTAAGACGTCTGGAATAAAGGTATACTGCATGCACTACATAATGAAATGAATGAGACAGCCACAACCAAAGAGTGAAATGTTTTTAATAAAGTAAAATACCTGGACTGTGTCTGTCCCACATTTTGGATATGTTGTTGTACCCTTGCATTATGGAGATAGTATGGTTGTATGAAATGCTGAACATCCACAGTTGTCTAGGCCCATATAAACTGGTTGATGGGAATGCCAGTATCTCAGAAGAATATTTATAGTCCTCAATTGTTTCATGTATAGTATGTACATGTTAATCTGGTACATGAGCAGCTTGTGCTTGTGATAACACAAATGTCAGTGTGTTGCTAGAACTGTACGTAACTGTTCAAATGTAGCAGGATACTTTACCTGAACACAGCCATATATGAACATATATGAATACAAATGGAATGTATATTAATGTAGCAGTAACATCTCCATCACCAACATTTCTAAGGTTACATACAGGGAACTGTACTAATACATGTAGGGGATATATATCTGCATCTAGTAGGAATGTACAGTATACATATAGGTATTTTAAGTTGTTAATGTAATATTTTACCACCCTATGTTATGTTCACAAATGATGCCATTCCACACCAAACTGGGTATGTGTATTCACAATTAATTCCTATGGACATTTGTCCTGTTGGTTTATACATATCTGCATGTACATTGATGCATGTGCCCTGTTCACATATCCAAACCTGATGGCTTGTTGCCACCAATCAACCCTGCATGCTGTTGGAATGTCCACTGTTGTTCTAAATATGCATGTGTTATGCTTGCTGTTCAATGTTTGGAATTCATGTGTGTTTGGTTAATGGGAATACTAATGCATGCTGTTAAAACTAATTTGGAATGGTGTTGTTTGTTACTAACCCAAAATGCCATTAAATACTGCTAAACATAGGACAACTGGGAAGGTGGGTCCCAGCGGACCCACCTCTCCCACCTCAGCTGGCGATTGCACCTGGCACCAGTGCCCAGCCCGGGACCTCCTCCTCCGGTGGCCCTGTGCCACCTTCAGGTGGAAGCGCTGCAGGGGATGGGGCTTGCCCCCCCCTCTGCAAGCGTGGCTGGAGGAGAGCCTCCACTCCCCCTCCAAAGGGTCTGGACTGTGGTGAGTAGTGAGATTAGGCATTCCATGACTGATCCCCTACGCCAGCTTGAGGCGAGAGTGGTGCAACTCATGGGTGTGCCTGCCCCTCCTATCCAGCCCCCAGCACAGCCTCGACCTGGGCAGTGAAGGCACAGTGGTAACTGCCCATGGGTGAGGATCTCAGTTCCACTGTTGCCATCTGTGGGCTCATGGGCTTGCGATATCCAAACATCTGTCCCTGTCAATTGTGTGTACCCACCACATGTGTCATACTCTGCCCCTGTATGCGTCTTGTTTGTCTTGTCTGTTAACCTCCCCAACCCACCTCCCTCAATATTCCTACTTCCTTTACCTCACATTCCACTCTTACCTGAAAAAAAAAATAAAAAAAGGGCAATCTGTACCCGCAAAAAAATTACGCCCAATACATAGCTGCCCATTTCACACACATGTCTGCTGGACATGTAAACTGATAATTACAACTGGCTGTACAACATATTTTGTTGCCCTCACTCCTCTCTCAGGGGTGGAAGGTTTCAAATCTCACTCTAAATTTCTAACATATGCATAGCTGTTGCTGGTAAAGAATTGGACAGCTATGGGCCTTCCCTACATTCTTCCTGCACATCCCGAGCTTGTTTTCCTACTGTCCTACTCTCTTTCTGCTCCCTTTTTCACCACTTTCCTATGTTCCCATTTTCTTTTCTTTAAAAGAAATTAGCGCGGGTGTTAGCGGGAGTAAGCACTTTTAAGCAGTAGTCAGCGGGTATGCGCTTGTGTGCGCTTAGCTAAGCGTAGAGGAGCGTAGATAAGTGTTGCGCAAACTTATGCAAACCCGCTTACAACTGCTTAAAAGTGCCTTAGTCACTCTGTATGACAAGGCCTGTAGTCTGCTCATCAGCAAAATAAAATACCCCTGTCAGTTTCGAACCCTGGACCTTGGACACACTAGACTGCATGAATTACCACTGAGCCACAGCAGATATACAATAACTTGGTGCTGCAATAAATATATCATGCATTACTATGAGCGAATGTAAAGGGAAAATAGGAACGCCATAACACAAATCTTGTACTGTGGGTCTTTACCAGCAAGTTATGTGGAATGGTATGATATGACCATTTTGATTTGATATAAGTATTTAAGCAGTGCTTTACCTAGCTAAATACAGTTGCCCAGAGTTTAGCAGCACTTTACCCAGCTAAATAAAGTTGCACAGAGTTTAGCAGCGCTTTACCCAGCTAAATGAAGTTGCCCAGAGTTTTGCAGCGCTTTACATGAGTGCGTGAGTGTGGGCTTGTGTGTGCTTATCTAAGCATCGCTAAGCATCGTGCAAACTCACGCAAACCCGCTTACAGCTGCTTAAAAGTGCCTTAGTCACTCTGTATGACAAGGCCCTTGTACTGCTCAGCAGCAAAATAAATATCCTTGTCAGTCCCAAACCCCACACCTTGGACACACCAGTCTGCATAACATCCCACTAAGCCACAGCAGATATACAATAACTTGGTGCTGCAAGAAATATAACATGCATTAAAAGGAGTGAATGTATAGGGAAAATAGGAAAGCCAGAGCAATACATTTCAAGACAGAAATATAACATGCATTACAAGGAGTGAATGTAAAGGGAAAATAGGAAAGCCAGAGCAATACATTTCAAGACAGAAATATAACATGCATTACAAGGAGTGAATGTAAAGGGGAAATAGGAAAGCCAGAGCAATACATTGCAATAACCACTGTTGTATGCTAGCTAATTCCCTAATTCCAAAAGAAAGTACATACCCCTATGTATCCAGTGTTAGCATTAGGAGGTGTGAGTAAACTGACACACTGAGAAGAGTGCACTGGAAGAAGCAACAGTCATGTTTTAGTACAACAGGCATTTCACAACCCAGCTTCAGATATGAGACATATACCAACCTTCTGACTCACACAACAGTGTCCACAGCAAACAGGCATGGTCCCCACCTTGCAAAACTGAAAGGCCTACGCCTACCTAACCTATCATTTTACAGCAGTGTCCTGGAATCACAGTGAGAACTGCAATGAGCACACAGCAGGCTGCATGCAATTACTAAATGGTGGGCACCAATTGGTGCAGAGGCCATCACATGCACATGTGCAGATGCCTACATAAGCAGCCTGTACTTGCTGTACACACATGCAATAATATCATTGCAGCATATGGAGAGAGAGAGAGAGCAAGCGAGAGAGAGACAGACAGACAGACAGACAGACGAACAAACAGAGGTGTTTGGAGACACCAAAAAATAAATATTTAAAAAGACAAATAAACGTCAACAGGTACAACAGACAGAGGTGAGAAATACAAAGGTAAGGCATGTAACAGATATGTATTTGCTGGCATCTGAATGATGTGTCTGAAGGGTACTGTACATACTGTGAACCCTCCATATGTGGTAGCAGTCCATATCTATATGTATATGCAGATGTGCATAGGGAAAGGGACATACTGCAAATGTTAGTGAAGGCTGGACATATATATGTAGTTGAAGGTTGCTATGTGCACATATCTATGTAGGTTGTAGTGTGTGGCATTGAAAACAGCAAGCAGTGCAGGTATATGTCATGTGGTGGTCAAATGCTTTGGGACTGAGACAGTGAGGCCTGCTACAGCCATACGGCCTGAGGACAGCAAAATGCATTCCGCACAACACTGTGCAATATTATTACATAATTGTATGTCTCACAACTGTTTAATGATTGATATTCCCAACATGAAAGGTGGCCAGTATATGTGCATGTATATGTACAGCAATGGATGTTTACAAGTATGTGTATATCTACCTGTATATATGTATATATATATATATATATATATATATATATATATATATATATATATCCATATATATATATATAGATATATATATATATATATATATATATATATATATATATATATATATATAGAGAGAGAGAGATAGATATATATATATATATATATATATATATATATGTAGAGAGAGATATATACATATATATATATATAGATATATACAGATATATATGGATATGTAGATATATAGATATATGTATATATATATATATATATATATATATATATATATATATATATATATATATATATATATATATATATATATATATATATATATATATATATATATATATATATATACATATATATGTATGTATATATATATATATATATATATATATATATATATATATATATATATATATATATATATATATATATATATATATATATATATATATATGTATATATATATATATATATATATATATATATATATATATATATATATATATATATATATATATATATATATATATATATATATATATATATATATGTAGAGTGAGAGAGGGAGACACGGGGTCAGACGTACTGCAACAGGTGCCTGGTGACCAACACATTGACTGAACACCAGTGCTGATACTGCAGTACCTTACCCCATTCCAAAACACTTTACCCACTAACTACCAGATAGGTGGTTGCCTACCTAACACTGAAGGTGTCAGAAGGGAACATGGGACACAGGTGTACAGTAGCCTCCTCTCTGATATTCACAGTTCCACATTAGTCTTGTAATCCCTCTACGTGGTATTTGTCATCACAAAAGGTGTCTCATCTAGGGAAATATAGGTCGGTGTACCCCCTACTCCTCACAATGCCACATGTGGTATGTACCTCACATGTCAACCACAGCAAGTGGAAAGGCCACAGACATACCCCAGGCATATATCCTCACTCACACAACTGTAAAGTAACTGTCATGGGTGTGTGTGTGGCACAGATGACCTTGGCCACAGATCACGACAGTGGATAGGCCTGTCACATACATACATATGTGACCTACGATCTGAGAAGCTGTGGCACAACCTGTCTATGGCAACAAATGTATTCATGTAGTATGCAGGCGTCACACCTATGTACTGATTAAGGGAACATGTACACATATATATTTGCAACGCATATACCTGATGTGTGTAATGCGCTTACTGTTGTAATCATAATATGCCATAACGTAGTAAAAGCAAGACCCACACCGCATTGACCAAGAGTGACACGCACACAGGCAGCACTTGCAGGATTCAAACCCCTACCTAAATAGGTTATGTTACTCCAGAGTGACGCATTAGCGCAGCACGCTATTTGCTTTATTGGGTGGTTTCCCTTCTCTGTCTGTATTTCTAGGGTGGTGACACCATCAGTCTTTCCAAAGAGGAATGTACATCTTTAGTGTGTTTTCCCAGTTTTCAAAAGGCCACTCCTTTCAAGGAGAATTTCACACACATACATCGACACAGTCAGCGTTTGCAGAATTCAAACCCTACCTAACTAGGTTAGGGTACTGGAAAGTGATGCATTAATGCAGCACACTATTTAGTTTACTGGGCAGTTTCCCTTCTCTGTCTGTATTTCTAGGGTGGTGACATCATCAGTCTATCCAAAGAGGAATGTACATCTTTAGTGTGTTTTCCCAGTTTACAAAAAGGCCACTTCTTTCAAGGAGAATTGCATACACATACACCCCCCCACACACACAGTCAGAGTTTGCAGGATTCAAACCCCTATCTAATCAGGTTATACTAGAGAGTGACGCATTAGCGCAACACGCTATTTGCTTTATTGGGTGGTTTCCCTTCTCTGTCTGTATTTCTATGGTGGTGACATCATCAGTCTTTCCAAAGAGGAATGTACATCTTTAGTGTGTTTTCCCAGTCTTCAAAAAGGCCACTGCTTTCAAGGAGAATTGCACACACATACACACACCACTCCACACACAGTCAGTGGTTGCAGGATTCAAACACCTACCTGACTAGGTTATGAAACTTGAGAGTGATGCATTAGCGCAGCGTGCTATTTGCTTTACTGGGTGGTTTTGCTTCTATATCTGTATTTCCAGAGTGGTGACATCATCAGACTGGACATGGTAATGTGTGTACACTTTGTTTTATGCCATTCCAGGAATGGTCCATGTGGGTTGTCAGGTGTCAACAGCTGGAACAGGAACTCATAATCCTTACCTTGTGTGATCTATCTGTGGACACATCAACATTCCTTCATATGTCAACACATATTTATGCACAACTTGTTGGTTTTGTGGGTACTATATGTGTCTGGGATGTTGATAAAGGGCTATTCAAAGTGTATGTGAGACATGTGTAGCTGTGTTCAGTGATGTATGTCCTGTGTGGCTGCCTTGCAAACAGTCTAGCATGTTTGGGAACCATGATCCGCACATGAACATACAATGGTTAGTAGGGTTGTGTGTATGTCAGCTTCCAATAGCTCAGTTTATGACTTTAACCATGATGGACTCCATGGCCTTGCAGATCATACTTCATAGGCATACTGGACTGTACTTCCCATGGTGTGTTGTGCACCAACACTTGTGTGGAGTGCCATATGTTGCTGTAACACATTCAACGGTTCCACATCCTGTGTAGGGGGGGAGGTTCAGCTGACTGTTCAGGTGCAGGATCTGTTTGCTCTGTAGTTTATGCATGACACATATTGGAAATCAATGTTGTCCACTTGATGCCATGCTTTTAGCATTGGGGGTAGCTGTTCATCCATTCTACATGTGATATCTCCTGGTATGATGATATGGACTATCATCGGTGGGAGGTGGGTATGTATATGCGGGCCTGTCTGTCAGGATGTCGGCATTGTCAGTCAGGTACAGTTGGCCCTGACTCATGACATATATGTGTGTACATTGCTATATATGACATAGCCATCGGAGGTGTCATGATTCAGTCTGGACTCCTTCTCAGCTACTCTTTACAGAACACCAACAAACCTGAGTACTAATCCCTGTTATACTCCTTTACACACTTAACACCCTACTGATCCTTTGTCATCTGGCTACAGAGTATGTCATGATGATATCCTGGCATTTCCAGGGGTCGGCTTTGTGTGCACTCTCCAGTCCAGCTGGTGAACATTGTGATGTAGACACAATGTCACACCTGCCTCATGTACACAAACAACACTCTCCTCCTCACAACAAACCCAGGTATATGTGTGAGATACAACTATAGAGACATACAGGGTGCTGAACTCTCTCGACCCATGACTGGCATAGTCTATCAGGTGGTGAAGATAACCACACACACCACATATCAGTCTCACATATCGTCTGGCGACAGCACTCAAACCACATTATCACACATGCACATACTCGGATGCTGTAAATGAATTCTGCCTAAGCAACAGAGACCTCCACAGCAGGCACACACACAACTGCTACCTCACTACAATACCCACATCTCACATAGTTCACAATGTCAGTGTGCCACACAGTCACTTGCCTTCGGGCCATACAACACACATACTACACTTGTGATAGGCGACACTTATTGTCAGACACATTGATGTACCACTCACCAGCCCATACAAGGGAATAGTCCCTTTGTGCTGTCTGTCGTGTGCCAGGATCTGCCACATAACACATGCAGTCAGGTCACTACAAAGCAAGTACAGGACTGGCACCATCATTGTCCATGCTGGTGCGTAAAACCTCAGATGTTACTCCCTGGACCACATGACATGGTGCATGGAAGAACAGTATCATCATGTAGCCCAGGCCAGTATGACCCTGACCTTGCCTAGCATCTTACACCCACCAAGTATGATGTCACAGTATACAGACAAACATATCACTTTTAACACTTGGCTAACAGATTGGTGTAATTCATAGGGGATACAGTGTCTGTCAGCCTTTGGTGACATGCTCAACATGCCACACAGCTTCACTATGGACAGCTTGCACCTGTCACCCTTGGACCTTTGAATGCTGGCTAAGGCTCTTGCTACCACCATAGTGCATTTGTTGAGCAGGGCTCAGAAGACAAACCCACCTACATAGACATTACAGGTTAAATAATACTAAGGGTAATGCTGCTCAACACCAGATGTGTTACCCTCATATGGGGGATAGCAATATATTTGCACTAACAGACACCTAGTTCAGGGTCACATATGCACACCAGCACTACCAGGTTATGTTTCATACCATGCTTTCTGAACACAGGACTTGGAACGGACAATACAACTAAGGGGTGTATCCATATACATCACAGATACACACACCTCCGTGTTAGTGGCACTGCACTAAGCATCACAGACCATACATACACAACTACCATTGTGCGAAACTGCCTTTCAGTATGTTGTCTACTACAGACCACCCTCCCATACTCAAAAACCACACTTGGCTTTCCTGGGAACAGTGGAGGATATGATGGTCTCTACAAACACCATTATATTGGGTGACATCAGATACACGAATATTGACTGGGGATACTACTCAAGCTGCAACAACCTCACCCTACAGTTGCTACAATTTGTAAATTCATATGCTATGGCACAACCAGTCACCACAGCCACAAGGGGAAATACATATTGGACCTGATCATCACCAACATGGGGACTCTATGTTCCACACCAGCAATATACCCCTCACTGGTAAGGTCGAAACATGCATCTATCTCACTGCACATACATATACACTCCACACACCCATCCTGGGTAATCTTGGTGAACTTCTGATGAGCCAACGTCTCACTTCACCAAAGCAAGGTGGTATCCTTCAGAGACCCTGAGACAGTGTCAAATACAGCTCCGACTGCTGAATCCTTTACATACACATTCTATGGACTCCTAGTGGACTGCATGGATTGTGCTACCCCAAATAACAACAAGACTCACTCCTCCAGTGGCAGGGGATCTGTCTGGTAGACACCAGCTATTAATAAGCTGTACAATGCCAGGAGGAAGCTACTACATGATAGAGCACAATCCCAGATGGGGAAAGCATCTGTGATCTGTACTAACAGACAGCTATGATCACTCATGTACTTATCTAAGGTCTTCTTCACATGGACAATTGCACCAGACATGTAGGACTATCACAAGGCCTTGGTCAGTTATGTCAGGAACCTGGGTGGACACTCACTGATATGCTGTGAGTTACTGCATACTGATTACACTTACCCTGAACCCACTGGCATAGCCAACATCCTGGCAAACAGGTTCAGTGCAGATGTCTCCCCCATTCCCCCTAGGGAGCAACTATCCATCCCAACAGAGTGTAACCTCCCTGACACCACATAGTAACAGGTGAGAGCTGCCCACCCCAAAGCATGCATTACAGCATCAATGGGACCAGTTGGTGTCCCGGCCTGCATCTTACACGAGCTTCATGACAGACGTAACCCTCACATTACATCACTGTGCAATATCAGAGTTAATACAGGATATATACCCACAGAATGGCATACAGCGACAGTGGTCCCACTCCACATAGTTGGTGCCACAACGGACCACAGACAATATTGCCCTATAAGCCTGACTATCCTGTTATGCAAAGCTATGAAGCGCATTGTCATGGGACTCTTAAACATACACATCAGGAACCTACAGACACTGTGTCCTACACATTTCAGCGTTGTTGTGGGCAGATCTTGCCTCTTGAACATGTTTGTATTATTTAGGCAGTTAACAGGTCCATCGACATAGGGACAGTTGTACACGCAGCCTACCTGAAGCTTCCTAAACCCTTCCACACAATAACCCACTGGGCCATTATGCATAGGCTCACCAGCATCGATATGGACACATATCTCACATGATGGATTGCTACATGGATCAGGGATAGCACCCACATGGTCAGAATTGCAGGTGCCATGTCTGAATATACACCAGTTACACATGGCATCCCACACGGCTTGGTCCTGGGACCTCTCTTGTTCAGTATATATTTGTCTGACGTACAGGCTACCACAGGGGGAATATGGCTGACCTTGTTCGCACTTGACTGCAAACTGGGTGCCATAATCACCTCTCCAGCTGCCACATGCATACTCCATCAGAATCTCACAGAGATGGATGACTGGTGCCTGAGCCATGGCCTACAGCTAAATGCCATTAGTTGCATAGTCATCCCCTTTGGGAATAACAACATGCCCACACATTAACACATAGGTAGTACTCCATTACATATGGTAGGTGTTGTTAAGTGATTGGGGACATGACTTGTTTGTACTGTCGTCTTTGGCATTCCCATTGCCACAGTGGTTGGACAGACCTTCTATATAAGCAACCTTATCCCATATGTTTTCACATCTAGATTGAGTGATGTCATTGTGCCCCTATACTAATAACAACCATGCTTGGTTACAATGCCACCTTTGGGGTGCACCTTACCCAACACCTGCAGCAATTGTACTGGCCACAGATACCCAAGCAACAGCCAACCCTCAGCCATACCCATGAATCACATAACTCACATAATCAGTGTGCCTCACAGTCACAGCCCTTAAGGCCAAACAACACACCAAATACACTTGCTATAGGGGACTCTATTGGCCGGCACACTGACGTCCCGCTCAACTGACTGAACAAGGGGAAGGTCACTGTAAGCTGCCTGTCAGGTGCCAGGATCCACCACATAATGCAAACACTCAGGTCACTCCAAAGCAAGTACAAGTACTCCATCATTGTCCATGCAGGTGTGAATGACATGAGACGTACCTCCCTGGACTACAAGAAAAGGGACATAGAGGAGCTCTCTGATCATGTAGCCCAGGCTGGTATGACCCTGACCTTGAGTAGCATCTTGCCCTCACCAAGAATTATGCCAGTGTATAAAGACAAAATGATCAGTTTCAACAATTGTCTAAAGTATTGGTGTCATTCAATGGGGATCCAGTGTCTGTCAGCCTGGGATGACATGCCCGACAAGCCACGTTGCTTCGCTAGGGATGGCTTGCACCTGTCACCCTTAGGCTTTCGTATACTGGCCATGCCTCTTGCCACCTCCATAGTGCATTTTTTAGGCGAGGCTCAAAGGACAAACCCACCTCCATAGACAACCCAAGGATACGAAATCTAAAGGTAATGCTACTCAATGCCAGAAGTCTAAACCTCAAGATGCACACACTCAAGGCTCTCCTCAGTATGGAGAATATCGATGTCTGTGCAGTAACAGAAACCTGGTTCAAGGCTCCTGAGAGCACCCCAGCACTATCAGGTTATAACTCATACCATGCGTTTCAGACACAAAACGCGGACCGAAGCACAAAAGGAGGGGTAGTATCTATATTCATCAAAGATACCTACACCTCCAGGTTAGTGGCACTGCACGAAGCATCAGAAACTATCCATGTGCAACTAACAGCAGGCCAAACTGCCTTTCAGTTTGTAGCCTGCTACAGAACACCCTCCCTATTACAGGAACCCCACTTGACATTCCTGAGAACACTGGAGAATATCAAGGTCTCTCCTAAAACTATGTTATTGGGTGACTTCAACTACCCAAACATTGACTGCGACAACTACTCATGCCCAAACACACTCGCCCAATGGTTCCTTGAAGTTATAAACTGTAATGCGATGGAACAACTGGTCACCACTCCCACAAGAGGGAACAACATATTGGACATGGTCATCGCCAACATGTGGACTCTATGTTCCACACCAGAGGTAAATCCCTCATTGGTAAGATCAGGCCATTAATACACATCCATGGACATCCATATCCCGTCCCCAGCCCCAGCCAAGGAAATCATGTAAAGAATTTCTCAAAAGCCAGCTTTGCAATTCTCAAGACTGAGGTGGAATCCTTCAAAGCCCACGGGCCAGAGGATAATACAGGCCACTCTGCAGAATCCTTTACAAATGCATTCTATGAGCACCTGCAGGAATGCATGGATCATGCTATCCCAAATAAAACAAAGACTCACTCCTCCAAAAACAGGGGACCTGTTTGGTGGACCCTGGCCATAAATAAGCTATACAACAGAAGGAGGAAGCTACTACATGACATAGCAGAATCCCAAAAATGGAAGGCATCTCTGATCAGTATTAGCAAGATACTTCGATACCTCATAAAATCATCAAAGGCCAGTTTCGAAAGGGATATTACCCTAGACACTAGAGATAATCACAAGCCATTCTTTAGTTATGTCCATAATATGGGTGGACACTCCCAGATATGCTCTGAATGGTTGCATAATGGTACAAAATATACCGAACCTACAGACATAGCTGACATCCTGGCAGACAGATTCAGCACAAACCTCTCCACCCCTTCATCCCCAAAGGAACAAATGCCTATCCCAACTGAATGTGACCTCCCTGACAACACAGATGCACAGGTGAAAGCTGCCCTCTCCAAAGCAAAAAACACAGCAGCTATGGGACCGGACGGTGTCCCAGGCTGTGTCTTATACAAGCTCCAAGAAGAACTGAACCATCACATTAAGTCACTGTTCAAACTTAGCCTTACTACAGGATATGTACCCAAATAATGGTGTACAGCTACAGTGGTTCCACTCCACAAAGGTGGTGCCACAACGGACCCTGGGAACTATCGCCCCATAAGCCTGACTAGTCTGGTCTGTACAGCTATGGAGCGTATTATCATGGAACTCATAAACAAAGACATTGGGAGCCTCCAGACACTGGACCCTACCCAATTCGGCTTTGTTAAGTGCAGATCTTGCCTCTTAAACCTAGTTGATTTCTTTGAAACAGTTACCAAAGCTATAGATGTGGGCAAGGTAGTCCACACAGCCTACCTGGACCTCGCAAAAGCCTAAGACACAATACCCCACTTGGGCATCATAAATAAGCTTACCAGCTTAAATATCAACCCCTATATCACATGATGGGTTGCAAACTGGCTCAGGGATAGAACCCACATGGTCAGAATCATAGGTGCCATATCCGAATCCAAACCAGTTACAAGTGGCGTCCCACAGGGTCAGTTCTGGGACCTCTCTTGTTCGGTATATACTTCTCTGAGGTACAGGCTAACACAGGGGGATTATGGCTGACAAAGTTCGCAGATGACTGCAAACTG
This sequence comes from Protopterus annectens, assembly GCF_019279795.1. Lineage (NCBI taxonomy): Eukaryota > Metazoa > Chordata > Ceratodontiformes > Protopteridae > Protopterus > Protopterus annectens. Next base: position 1,731,509,744 of record NC_056741.1, on the reverse strand, counting down.
GGGGCCATAATCGACTCTCCAGCTGACACAAGCATCCTCCAGAAGGGTCTCACAGAGATGGATGTTTGGTGCCAGAGCCACGGACTCGAGCTACATGCTAAAAAGTGCATAGTCATCCCCTTTGGGAAAAACAAGGTGCACACAAATTACCACATAGTTGGTAATCCATTAAGTACAGAAGTAGTAATTTGAGATTTGGGGACCAATGTAGATAGTAATCTCTCCTTTGATAATCACATTGCCAAAGTGGTTACAAAGACCTTCTATATATGCCATCTTATCACGAAAGGGTTCGCATCTAGATCAAGAGAGATCATTGTGCCCCTCTACTCGTCACTCATCAGCCCTATACTTGAATACAATGGCCCTTTTGGGATGTACCTTACCCGACACCTGCAGCAACTGGAGAGACCCAAAAGTACCTCTCCAAGAGGATAATGGGCTACAAACAGATGTTGTATGCAGCTCAACTAAAGAAACTCCAGCTCTACTCAGTTGCTTACTGCCTACTCAGAGGCGATCTATGCCTGACATACAAAGCCATGTCAAACTCAGAATTAATGGACATGCTCCACCTCAAAAATCCAAGTCCCTTACAGATACATGCTCCAGGGACTTAAACCTCAGCACAAGAATAGAAAGGACATGCTGGAGGGACAGGTTAATTTTCCAGAGGCTCCCCTCACTCTGGAATAGAATCCCAATTCATATTAGACATAGCCCCTCACTGACCCACTTCAAGCCAAATCTGGACACGTGGATGGGGAATTGCAAATTCACCCCTGGGATCTCTTCTGTGTCCCTGCTAGACAGAGGCACAGCAAACTAATCTAAAAGGGTACCTTCTGTGACCTAATTTACAGAGGCACAATAGACTAATCTAATAGGGAGACGGAAGCCAAATACACTCTGGCTAGGCTTATAAATGCCCTAGGGCAGATAGCTTAGTATCTACCTATGAAACTATGAACCTATAAGTTCTGCACCAAGCAGATACAGGGACTCACATGGATGACCTGCACAGTTCAGATGCAGTAACTCTAGCTCTACTCAGTCGCTTGCCACCTACTTGGATATGATGTATGCCTGTTGTTTGTAGTAATACCCAACCCAGAATTAATGGACATGCTCCACCTCAGGATATCCAACTCCCTTGTAGCTACACACTCTAGGGACATATACCTCAGCACAGATGTTAATAGGACATGCTGGAGGGACAGATTCTTATCCTAGGGCCTCCACTCACTCCAGATTGTGATCACAGTTTCACATAGGCAGAGCCACTCACTAACCACCTACAGGGGACATCTTGACGGCTGTATGGGTGATCATATGTTTACCCATTGGATATCTTCTGTGTCCCTGCTAGACAGAGGCACACTAGCCTAAACGTACATGGGCTATCTTGTGTGACCTACTATTCACTGGCACAGTGTAGTAATCTGACAGGGCTGCAAACTCTGGCTAGGCTTGTACATACCCTAGGGCAGATAGCCTAGTATCGACCTCTGAACATATGCTTCTGCTCAGGATGCACAATATTTATTGCTGATACTGTTTGCAGGTCTTTATCATCTTTTCTTTCCCAGTTTCTATGAACAACGTAGGTATCTGCGGAACATGTTTGATCATGACAGGGTTCCACTATATTATATAAGTGTCTGTTGTCATGTAACTGTGTGCACAGGGTGGATTGCTGGATAGTGAAAGGTTCCTGGGTTAACACATGCAACTGCCAGATATGTGTGGCCCACTGCTGTAGTCAGACATGGCCTAAGTGTGTGTACATGCCCAGTTTAGGCTTTCCATGTTTTGTTGCCTGACATATGTCTCATTTATTCAAGTGTGTGAGCATGCCCAGTGTGACATTTCAGTATGTTGCGATCTGAAGTCCACTACATTTGTGGATGTGTGTGAACATGACCAGTATTAACATTTATACTGTGTGTGTTGGAAGTCAAGTTCTGTTCTTACTGCAGGACTCACCTTTGTGTCATAACTCAACAGGGATTATGCTGTGCCTGCAGGGTTTCCATGAGATAGTTTGCATAGACTTATCAACATTCCTTCATACTGGCTGAACAGTGCAATGCTGTCATGGTTTAGTGGTTCAGTACTTTAACTACAGTGCACAGTATCCTGAGTTCAAGGCCCATTGCTGCTTTATATTTCCATACTGAGCAGACCAGACTGCTTAAGGGCCAGTTAAGCAAATATAAGCATGTTGGCTTTTGTTCTGCTATGCCCTACTTAGACCAGGCTTGTCGACATTGCTGTATATTCACCAACTTTGCTGGACATTGCCCAATATTACTCGACATTGACCACAGTTGTACTAGTTGGTGTGTGCAATTCTGTTTGCATATACTACATGGTGGTAAATGATGTTTAGCACTACCTTAAATTGCTATACACATGGCAATCACGCCTCAAGTGGTGCTGCAGGGCTGCCTATATCAGATGCACATACTACACTCCCTGTACATGTTTAGGCAGGTAGTGTCAACTTAGGCATCCCTTTTACTCTATGTGTGGGTCAGAGAGAGGTATCATTTCCAGGGTTCCTACTGAGCCAGTGTATGTGCTATGCATTGCCTCTTTGCCAAGGCCAAAGCATACTGGGCATGCCTCCTTCTGCCTACTGGGGCAGGCTCAGGTTATTCCTCCTCTGAGTCACGCTCTGCCTGTGATGACCTTGGCAATGGTGGGGGGCTGTTTGGGCCAGGCCTATGCTGGTCCTGCTGCAGCTGTTTTCACAGGATGATATTATGTAGCATAGCACATACCATGACAATTTGGGTACATGTAGTTGGTGAGTACTGCAAGGCTCCACCAGATGTGTCCAGGCACCAGAACCGTGACTTGAGCAGCTCAAACACACGCTTGATTACATTTCGTGTTTGTGCGTGCACCTCATTATGGTGTTCCTGTTCAGGTGTGTGTGCATTTCTGATGGGTGTCATCAGCCATGGCTCCAGTGCATAGCCAGCATCCCCCACTAGGTGACCATGTGGGATGTCCCCACTGGCAAATGTCTGGTACAGCTGTGTCAGATGCCAGATATTGGAATCATGGTAGCTTCCAGGGCAGCCAGCACACACATTCAGTATTATGCCCTGGGCATCACACACAACCTGGCAGTTGATGGAGGGGAAGCCCTTGCGGCTGTAGTAGACCTGACCCTGCTCGCCAGCTGGTGCTTTAATGCATATGTGCATGCAGTCTACTGCACCCACTACCTCAGGGTATTCCGCTATTTGCTGGAAGAGACGCATATTGCTGGCCAATACCTCACTGGAATTGGGGAAATATACATGATCACCGACATGTGCTGACATGGTATCCAGGAACTGGTGCAGTACCCTTGGATGCTGATGCCTGTGATATCCCCATCATATCACCAGTTGGTCTCTGGAAGGTACCTGTTGCTAGTATTCGTAGGCCAGCACTTACCTTGGTTTCCACTGGAATGGGTTCTCCTCTGTTGGTTCTGTGTGTGAGGTGTGGCCTGCACATCTCAACAATTTGCTGCATGAGGTCTCTGTCCACTCTATAGCGCTCCACTATGTCCAACTCATGTAGCCCCTGGTAGGTTACCCTGGGCCTGTACACTCTTCTCCGTCTCCTCACTGGGGGTTGGTTGGCAGCATTCCCATTGTCACCACCCTCAGCATGTTGCATATGTCGGTTTATGACAGCAATGGCAGCCCCTAACATTTCTTTGTCTAAGTTAAGCCTTTTCAGTATTCACTTCTCTTAGCTTACTGCAGTGCTGCAGTGTCTCTGAGGAATACATGGTGAAAAGTTGTTTGCAGAGTTTTAAGTGCTAGGCTTGGCTGGGCTGGTTAACTGCCTGTGTAATTGCCTGATTCTGACTATTTCCACCTGCTAGCTCTGCTGACTCTCCCTGGTTAACTTCCTACTGTTTGTTGTGCTTCCTTTTCCCTTTCCATTTCCTCAGGGGGGCAGCACCGTGCACACTAGCCCAGACACGCGCACACATGCTAACATGCGTGCACACAGGCTTAGACGGACTTACACTAGCTAATTCCTGCCTAAACATGCACACATGAGCGCAAAGGCGCTTACAAGACTTTAAACTGCCCAACACATGCTTAAATGCGTGCACACAAGCGCAAGTGTGCTAACACAGATTTAGACAACATTACACATACTAACTTCTGCTTACACGCGCGCACACTGTCTTACTTGGGTTTATAGGCACGCACACATGCGCATGCACATTGCAAGCATTTATACAAGAAACTTTGGTAATACCCACAGTGTGCACCTTTTATTTCTTGACTTTAGCTAGGATATCTACTGACACACTTCTTCCAGTGATGAGCAACTGACAGCTAACACATGCCACTCTGCTCCAATGAGATTACTGTCATACATACCCCCTCATGATGTCACCTATATCCTACTCTGTTACTCCCCTTATCCTAGTCTTGCACTCCACTGACTGTGCTCATTTGCTATGTAGACTTGAGATTCACTATCCTTACCCTCATTTGCTTAGGATTGCCTACTAATGCTTGGTTACATCTCTTAGACTGGGTTACCCCCTTAGCAACCCCTACTCGGTAGCCATGTTGTCTTCAGCCTGCCATTGCCCTGCATTGCACATTACAAATACCCATAAAATCCACATTTGTGGGTTTTAATTTTTATTTTTCTGGTTTTTAGAGTGCAGCCCGTTTGCGCGGTGCTGCGCTATGCTTAAACATGGAAAATCGGACAAAAAAAAAGAAATACATTTTTTTTCATTTTGCATCAGGAAACATTGCCAATGGCCATATATTTGGCCATTGGCATGCCTCCTCTACTGGATGCAACCTTTATTTGGAGCTGTCACGGCTCCGTTTTGCTATTTGCAGAATGGTACTCAGTTGTCAACTGAGTACATTTCTGCAGATAACACTAGTCTTACTCGGACAGGTTCGGGTTTTCTGAATCGCAAATCTACCTCATTTGCATGCCTTTCAGCTGCAATTGAGGTGATTTGCATGTCCCGGCCCTGTCCGTGTAAGAGCAGTTTTAGGAGCTCTCTTGCACTCCCCTACAGGATATTCCTGGATCGCTCGTCAGACATGATGGCTGCATGGAGTCTTACTCTACTCTTAGACTCCGTGCACGCCATCGTGAATCCAGCCCTTTGTGTTGCTCCAGTGCCAAATAAACAGTACTGAATTATTGTAAGTCAAATGTTTTGGTTAAATTAAAATAGCTTACATCTGTACTAATTCCCATGTTTCTAGCCCTAGAGATGTGATCATAGAAACTTGACAAATTGGTGAGTGTAGAATGGCCTTTCAAAAAAAAAAACTGTTGAAACATGTCAAGCAGTCAAAGATTATTTTTTAAGTATGATTTCACTAATATATCTCTCAAGGCATTTTCATAATGTTGGATGTAGACTCAATGGACAATGATTTTGCACTGTCACATTATCACCAGATTGAAAAATTGGAGTAACTAATGATTTCTTCCAAGATCTTGGTATGTAGCCGTTATAGCTCATAGACCTAAATATTGTTCAATGCAGATGTTTTATAACTTTAGCCTGCCCCCCCCTTCCTTTTCCTCCTCATATGTAATACTCTGTTGGATTTTTAATTTCCATACAAGTTATCCTTTGCATTTTATGTTTACACAGCTTTTTTTCACATCTTCATTTTCTCTTATTTATATGTATATTAAAGAACTGCCCTTGTGTGTTATTTTAAGCCTCTCTAATTATGTCAGGTAAGAATTAAACCCTGCACCTTGTGTCTGTAAGGGAAACACCTTCACTATTCTGCCAACCTCCCATGCCAAAGTTTAACTTGATAGATATGTATATATTAAAATGAACTACTTTCTTTTCATATATGCTCATACCTGGGCAGAAATGTATGTAAATACATTTTCCTTGCAAATTTCCACATATACTTAATGTAACTGATATATCTGATGCATCCAACTACCTTTGTATTACAGCCGAGTGCACCTCCAGGCATTTCTGCAGTTACTTCCTACTGTTCCTGTAGATGTCAGATATTGCTTGGTCATATTTGCAGTAATAATTCCAAAACTATGTTACATAGAAAGTATCAGAATATTTTATATTGAAGCATACATGATGGCAAACACGACTGTACTGATATTTGAATGTGAGGTGATAACTTCATTTTTTAAAGGATCAAGTCACACTCTCAGGAGTTAAAGGAATAACACGCAGAACAGCTGTACTGTGAGGAAATGAGTTAGATATATCTAAAATGACTAATATATCTAATGCATCCAAATGACCAAATCTATCTGATGCAATGTCCAAATTTTCTAAAGTTTAATCATTTTATTCTAGCCCCTTGACCCTGGTCTTGACAGGAAAAGATTTCACTAACAGGTTCACTTACACAGTTAACAAATCATAAATAAATAAATAACTAAATAAATAAACAAACCAATGATGTATGTATAGCTGAAATTGACATCACTCTAATTTCCAAAGCAGTCAAAGATTCACTTCTATCTTCATTGGTGCAGTCCCCATATGACTGGTACAGTCTCTCTTCAAAAATGTTTAAAAGTTTCCTTCTCACAGTTTGGAGTACTCACAATTTTGGATGCTGAAATTACAATATGCTCATCATCATCATCATCTTCTTTCAGCTGTTCCCGTTAGGGTCGCCACAGCGGATCTTCTGTTTCTATTTCTTCCTGTCCTCTGCATCATGCTCTTTCACACCAACTGCCTGCATGTCCTCTCTCACCACATCCATAAACTTTATCTTAGGCCTACCTCTTTTCCTCTTACCTGGCAGCTCCATCCTTAGCATCCTTTTCCCAATATACCCAGCATCCCTCCTCAGCACATGTCCAAACCAACACAATCTCACCTCTCTTGCTTTGTCTCCAAACTGTCCAACCTGAGCTGACCCTCTAATATACTGATTCCTAATCCTGTCCATCCTAGTCACACCCAGTGCAAATCTTAACATCTTTAACTCTGCCACATCCAGCTCTGACTCCTGCCTTTTCATCAATACCACCGTCTCCAACCCATATAATATAGCTGGTCTCACTACCCTCTTGTAGACCTTCCCTTTCACTCTTACTGGTACCCGTCTGTCACAAATCACTCCTGACACTCTTCTCCACCCATTCCACCCTGCCTGTACTCTCTTCTTCACCTCTCTTCCACACTCACCATTACTCCAAACTGTTGATCCCAAGTACTTAAACTCATCCACCTTTATCAACTCTTCTCCCTGCATCCTCACCATTCCTCTACCCTCGCTCACATTTACACACATATATTCTGTTTTAGCCCTGCTGACCTTCATTCCTCTCCTCTCTAAAGCATATCTCCACCTCTCCAGGGTCTCCTCAACTTGGTCCATACTCTCACTACATATCACAATGTCATCTGCAAACATCATAATCCATGGGGCCTCCTGTCTGATCTCATCTGTCAACCTGTCCATCACTACTGCAAATAAGAAAGGGCTCAGAGCTGATCCTTGATGTAATCCCACCTCCACCTTAAACGTAGCTGTCACTCCCACCGCAGTCCTCACCAATGTTACACTACCCTCGTACATATCCTGTACCACTCTTACATACTTCTCTGCCACTCCCGACTTCCTCATACAATACCACAACTCCTCTCTAGGCACCCTGTCATATGCTTTCTCTAAGTCCACAAAGACACAATGCAACTCCTTCTGACCTTCTCTGTATTTCTCCAACAACACTCTCAGAGCAAATATTGCATCTGTAGTGCTCTTTCTTGGCATAAAACCATACTGCTGATTACTAATCATCCTCCCTTCTTAACCTAGCTTCCACTACTCTTTCCCATAACTTCAAGCTGTGACTGATCAATTTTATCCCTCTCTAGTTACTGCAGCTGTGCACATCACCCTTATTCTTAAAAATAGGTACCAAAACACTTTTTCTCCACTCCTCAGAAATTCCTCCTGAAATTACAATATGCTATTTACCAGAATCTCTTGTCCTGCTAGTATTGAACAGAAATTACAAGCACTTATGCACATGCACCCCCACCACACACACACACACACACACACACACACACACACACACACACACACACACACACACACACACACAGGCACATATTCAAATGTGCACACAAAATCATACAGAGTGCCATACAAATGCACACATGCATACATGCATGCACTCACACACAAACTCACACACCAGTATATATATGTTGTTCTTTAGAATTTGATATACTGCCTACACCTTAAGGGTTTAATTATGAATATCTATACTTCTCTTTGCTGTGCTTATCTTTTAATATACCTTAATTTAAGATAATTAAGAAGTGTTAAAGACTCCTGCCTGGTTTATTTCTGTGCCTCTGTGAGGATTCAGCTATAGCATCTTAGCTGTTCTACACAAATTCAGCATTCTAACCAATCTACTTTTTGTGTTACTATTTTCGCACCTGGCTTATATCATGGATGCTTCTAATGAGTCCTTCATAACCACCTATTCCTGCAATTCATTCCCAGTATCCAGTGTTCTGAGATTAGTTTCATAGTTTTCTACTACTACTTTTTTTGGGCAGTGTAATCTCTTTGCATTTCTTTGACACAGTCTTTTGCACTTATGCCATTTCCCCATCTCAGCCCATGACAAGTTCTGATGGAACCCTGTAAAAAACTAAGTAACATTCAACTAGTTTCTTCAGGCCAAGAAACAGCATTCTGCTGTACTGGGAATTGTTATCCATCAGGAATATGATCATCTTTTCCCTCAATCATTTTTTTGATTTTTTTCCCCTGGCAACATTGCTACATTAATAGTTCTGCACTTTCCTTAGAGATCACCTGTCTCTCCTCCTTATAAAAGGCTACCACTTTTTCCACCTTCTGTGATGTTTGATGAATATATGAGATGTTTTCTTTGCAATATTTATGTCTGCATTATTATGAAGTTCAAAATCAAAGGGTTAGGGTATATATATATATATATATATATATATATATATATATATATATATATACACACACACACACACACACACACACACACACACACACACACACTGATACATACACATGCACACACATATATAAATGTACATTTTGGTAAGAGAGGCATAGGCTTTATTAGCATTAGTGTTGATGGATTCTGTATCTATTCTGAACTGTGTGCAAGCATTCTAAGGCCCAGCACTGCAGACAAATGACCTATCTGCCTCTGCATGATTCAGCATTGCAAATATCATCCACCATAAATAATATTATTATTATTATGATTATTATTATTAGGTAATGAGTTATCAATGAGGTTATATTATAAAAGTTATTAAAATAATTACTTTGTATAGCATGACTTTTCTTGTGGTGATGTTTTACCCTATCACTGGAAGTTAGAATTTAATTTCATTTTGATAAGTAAAATGGCAAGATGAACACTGAAAAAAATCCTTACTTTTGTACTCTGACAAATGAAGACATTTAGCTGAGTTTCCTAAGTCATTGCGATCATGAGAATGTAATCATTTGATAAGAAGTGAGTTTAAAGAGAGTTATTTAAGTAATTATTGTGAGCTGGTATAAGTGGCAGGAAGGGCCTAGTCTACAAGATTACAATCTGCTATATAAAAGCAATAGTTGCTTTCAGTCTTAGCCACTGATGTTGTCTCTTGACTTTTGTTTTATAAGAGTCAGTGATTAACACAATCCTTTTCGTTTTTCTATTTTCATACTGCTTACTTTGTTTTTGTGTGTGTATGTTGTCACTAAGGCGTGCTTGTTGTGCAAGGCGAAGCAAAGGATACCAGTTGTTATAATTCACTACAATGAGACTACCGGTGGTATTCATACTCCAGAGGCTCACAATTGCCTAGTGGTTATTGTGGAATTTGCTGCTATGCCTATTTTTGAATTCATTACTCATTCATTATTCACACTGACTAAGAGAATGTAAAAGCATTTTAAGAGTCACATTCACTTGCAGCAAATGTGTAAAGTGGCTGGAGACATCCCGTAAGTATGAGCAAAGTACTAAGTGAAAGCATTAGTGAATGTATGTACGCTTTCGTATGTTTTTAGATATTGTGAATTTACACAGTTATAATTTACTATAGAAGTATTTAAGGTAAGCAGACAGTGCAGATTTTAATATTAATATTTTTAAAAAGGGGGCTTAACATATTTTATATAGAGGTATCTTATGTGGACATCATGTTGCTTGCTTTAAAGAAAGGAAAGGGGGAGAAAGGAAAGACTGAAAAAGGGAAGACATAACAAAGAGAGGAACACAGAAGGAAAATATCAAGAGGGTTGCGTTGGAGGAGGTGGAAGAGGAGTGGTACAATATTTGGGTGGTGGATTGACCCCATCCTAATTTTTTTTCATTTTTTTTCTATGACAGGGTAGTTTGGGTTGGAAGAAGGTAATACAATATAGGAGACAGGATAAAGGAAAGTGGGGGATAATGAGGACTCCAGCCTAACAAGAACCTCTGGTCCACAGAACCTCAAACTTTTTCACTGCCTAATGTTGTTGCAGTGGAGGATCATGATATTGAGGGCACTGGTGCCTGTGATGGTGTGTTGGTTGGTGCCAACCAAGGCAGAAAGTCTTCAATTCTCTGAAGAGCATCCTGGATTGGCTGAAGTAATCTCTCCACTACCTGGTCCACTTAACCAAGTTCCAAAGGCCACAGTCAGTGATGCCTGTCAGGCTGTCAAGAGCCAGGGTGCCAACAAGACTGGTGCCACCACCCTCCCCAGTGAAGACATCCCTGGATTGTAGAGGGTGAACATTCACTGACCTGGGTGCCACATGACTGGACGACTCCTAAATATTCTGGACCTGTAGAAAAAATGAACAGAAATGGAAGAGAAAGAAAATAAGGAAGTACATAGTAACACATAATTAAGAGAGAAAATAGTGTCTGTGGGTGTATGGGGGAGCAAAGAGGAAATGCAGACATTAAATTCACACATAATGTTATTCATCATTCCAATCTTTATTAGCACTTATTTATTGAATCTTTATTCAAGTAAAGCAAAATTTGTGGGAAATGCTTTCAGATACATGGGAACAATCAGTATATTGTTTTTACATTTTCAGTGTACTGAATGAGAGACGCTGGTATAAAATAACAAATGGTAATACATTGGAAATGTCTTCCTGATATGGATTTGGCTGCGATACTGTATTGAAAGCACTTTACTCCTTCCAGTATATTTCTGTATAAATTATTCTTGCAGTTACAGTAAGAAAATCTGTTAAAGACAGAAAATATAATGTATTACTTAGCATTTAGTTTTTAAATCGAAATACGCTTTTTCTTCATACTTATGAGCACCCTCAGTCAACCTTGCAAGTCTCAGCTGAATTCTACTGTACCTTCTCATCAGTTGCATAGAGAACGCATGACAACATGGTTGCATATCTGCCTCACGTTTTTGTTCCTAAATAATTCTGATATGAATACTCGTACTATTCAGAAAATGTGTTGAAGTTAGTGTTACTCTTGATTAGTATGTGTTCTTATATTCTTTTCATTTTTGAAATAAGTTTTCATTTATTAAGTGAGGAAAAGTAAAACACAGATTATCATGCAGTCATTACACCTAATCCATCTTTCGTAATATTTCTTCTGTACTACATGCTAAAAACAGTAAGAGTGCATCTTCCTTCAAATTATTACACTTTTCTGTTTGAGGAATGGGTGTTTTTTTAATTTTATTTTGCATACTCAACTTGCTGGCAACACTGCTAGACCTCACCCTCAAAGGGAAAAGCTATTCATACATAAACATATAACACTGGAAAGGAAGTTTTACATCCTTCAACAGTAACTTGAACTTTTATTAAAAACATATTTACTGTTATAGATGGATGTAGTACATATAGATCATGGCAATGTGTGCTTTATTCATTTGTTGCATAATATATGTAAACATATATGGGGGTTATGTAGGAATCTCTCACTAAACAGTGTGCTGGTGATTCCCTTGGTACTATAACATCCAACCCCTTCCCCCAGCCCCCACCCTTACCAGGGTATGGTGGCTGACTGAATTCAACCATCTTGTACATGCAGTTAATATTGTGCAAAAAATGATTGTCTTATATAATTATCATACAAAACAAAATCCTTCCTTTACAAAAAAAAATGTCTGAATGTAGTTCAACTAATAAACAAGTGTGCATGAAATTATGAGCCTGAACAAATATTGTTAGTCATGCATCTGTACCGCTGTATTTTATACAGATATATACATATATAATACTTTCATATATTTATTTAGATGTACATGCACATTTGATTTGTATCTAAACACAAAAGTATGTCATCACATAGATGTTACATGTTTCTATCCAGGTGCATTTCTGTATAAAAATATGTTTATGCCTCTCTTATCTTTGTATTTCATACAGATGCTTGTACGTACACATATATTTCTTCTTCTTGCACATATCGGTGTTTTTACAATATGTATGTAGTATGTGTTGTAAACCTATTTTTGATTTAATTTAAAAATAAATAGAAACACTTACTATAGAACTCTGACCTTCTCGCCCTGATCTGGTCTACCCAATCAGGCAGTTGGTCAGGCCTCTGCTTCAACTGATCATCTTACCTGTGATGGCAATGGAAGGCAGAGCAGCTGATCCCTGTCAGGGTTGCAAGTCCTCTGCCATCTCCTGCCAGATGTCAGTTTTCTTCCAGAGTGAAACTCTTACACCAGATTCGATCTTATCCAGTCATGAATCACTCAGAAGTTAGAGCTTAATTTTGGTCTCCTTGTCAGAACTGCCTTGAGCTTGGCCTAGTGCCTTCTCAGATGCTGCCATCATTAGACGTGCCAATATCAGAATAAAGAAAATTTGAGCAGGGCTGTGGTTCACAGGTTTAAAGCAACTCCCCCTGGGGTGTGACATCACCCTAATCAGACCCAATTAACAAGCAGGAGCATCACACCCGGTATTATTATTATTATTTTTGTTATTATTGGTAATTTTGATTTTATAAAAAAATGATGTCACCTGCATGTTTTTTAAGGAATACATTCACATTTCATTTATACGGTGGATAAAAGTCAGCAATAAAATTATCAATTTTTATGTTCTTTACTCTTTGTACTGCTTCTGTGCCTTACTGTTGCTACCTTGTTGATGTATTATGTCTGAAAGTCATGAAGGAATAATTTCCTTATGCACCCCTTCTGCAGGATAGCAGCAGTATAGATGTATTTAATTGTATTTTTTTTCTGATAAAATAAATCTTCCTCTGTTTGTCAGCATCAACAATTAATAAATTCTGATTGACTGGAAGTTATTAGATATGCCAGATTATGTTGTATGGGTAGGGAATGAGCCTTATGGTTGTGCAAACTGACATGTCTATACGTCCATTTTCCCTTTTCTCAATATTGTGACCTTACATAAAACCTGAGGTTTTCCGTGTCTTTCCATGGGCATATGGGGATCGCTGGGGACAGCTGCAGAACTCCACCACCATCCATAGCACATTCACATCTATCCCTGGCCTAGTTAGGTGGATAAGTGACCTTACATGTTCAGACATTATTGTGTTTCATAAAGATAAGCATTAAAGGGTATAATTTACAAACATAAGTTCATAGGTTCATAGGTAGGTACCAGGCTATCTGCCCGAGGGCATTTATAAGCCTAGCCAGAGTGTGCCAGCTTTCACCACCCCATTGATTAATTAACTGAACCTCTGTCAAGAAGAGCCAATGAAGTGATCCCAGGGGTGTATTTTCTGTTACCCATCCACTCGTCAAGGTTTCTCTTGAAGAGTGTTAGTGAGGTGCTCTGCCTAATGTAGTCAGGAATTTTGTTCCAAAACACGGGGAGTCTCTGTGACAGGAATCTATCCCTCCAGCATGTTCTATTTATTGTTGTGGCAAGGTTTAGCTCACTAGAGCGAGTGGCTCACAGTGACTTGTATTTCTTTAGGTGGAGCATGTCCATCAATTCTGAGTTGGACATGGCTTTGTAAGTCAGGCAGAGATCACCTCTGAGTAAGCGATATGCCACTGAGTACAGCCGGAGTTTTTCCAGTCGGGCTGCATAGGACATATGTTTGAGGCCAGTAATCCTCTTGGTGAGGTACATCCCAAATGGGGCACTGTACTCTATGATGGGTCTGAAGAGTGACGAGTAGAGGGGCACTATAACCTCTTTATTTCTAGATGCAAACCCTTTTGTAATTAGATGGGCTACATAGAAGGACTTCCTAACTACTTTGGAAATATGACTGTCAAAGGAGAGATTACTATCTACCTGGGTCCCAAGATCTCTTATTACCTCTTCTGTATTAAGGGGGCTGCCACCTATGTGGTAATTCATAGATTATGCATTTTTTGGCATTTAGCTTGAGACTATGACTTTCACACCAGGTGTCTGTTTCAGTAAGGCCCTTTTGGAGAATGTCCATGTCAGCCGGAGAGTCAATTATGGGTTTGCAGTCATCAGTGAACTTGGTTAGCCATAGTCCTCCTGTGTTTGCCTGTACTTCTGAGAAGTATATGCTGAACAGTAGGGGTCCCAGGATTGAGCCTTGCGGGACACCACTTGTGACTGGTTTAGAGTCGGCCCTGGAGCCTTCTATTCTTACCGTGTGAGTTCTGTCTGTAAGCCAGTAGGCAACCCATCTCGTGACGTAGGGATTTATGTACAGGCTGGTGAGTTTTTCTTTAATTCCCGAGTGGAGAATTGTGTCAAAAGCCTTGGCGAGGTCAAGGTAGGCTGTGTGAACCACCTTCCCCTTATCTATGGCCTTGGCGACTGTCTCGAAGAAGTCAACCAGGTTTGGTAGGCATGATCTACCCTTAACAAAGCCGAACTGGGTTGGGCCAAGTGTTTGCAGGTTCCCAATGTCTTTGTCAATGAGTTCCATGATGATGTGCTCCATAGCCTTGCAGACCAGGCTAGTCAGGCTTATGGGGCGATAGTTACCAATGTCAGTTGTGGTCCCACCTTTGTGGAGTGGAATAACCATTGCTGTGTGCCATTCTATGGGCACATAGCCTGTGGAGAGGCTGAACAGTATGTTTAGGTGGGGGGGGGGGTTAGTTCATTCTGTAGTTCATGCAAGACGCAGCCCGGGACACCATCTGGCCCCAGTGACGCTGTGCTTTTGACTTTTGAAAGGGCTGTTTTCACCTGTGCATCTGTGATTTCCCAGACAGTACACTTTTCCGGTATTGTTGTGGGCCCTTTTGGTGGTGAGAGGGGGTGAAGTTTACACTGAATCTGTCTGCCAGGATGTTGGCAATATAAGTAGGTTCAGTATATTTTGTGCTATTTTGAACTAGCTCAGAGCATATCTGCGAGTTGCCACTTAGATTCTTGACATAGCTAAAGAAGGTTTTGTGGTTATCTTTCGAATCCTTGGCTATTTTTCTTTCAAAGTTAGCCTTGGAGGATTTTATGAGAGGCCTTAGTTTCTTACTGATACTGATCAGGGATGTATTTTCTTCTTGGGATTTGCTTTTTTTTCTGAACTAGTTTCCACCTTCTATTGTATGGCCTGTTTATGTCAGGGGTCCAACAGACTGGTTTCCTTCTCTTAGGGGAGTGAGTCTCGGTTTTGCTAGAGATGGCACGATCCATGCATACTTGTAGGTGCTCATAGAGTGCATTTGTAAAGGTTTCTGCATCTTGGACACTGTTATCCTTTAGCGTAGGGGCAGTGAAACTTACCACCTCTGTCTTAAGTAAGGTGAAGTTTGCTATAGAAAAGTTTTTCACTGTGGTTTCCTTGGTTGGGGGTGGTGGTGTGGTGTGGACATCCAGAGTGATTAGTTTATGGTCTGATCTAACCAGTGACGGGTTGACCTCCGGTGCAGAACACCTGTCACCCATGTTGGTGATGACCAGGTCCAATAAGTTTTCACCTCTGGTAGAGGAGTTTACCAGCTGATCCAGGGCATTTGAGTTGATAAATTCCAGGAAGCACTGGACCTGGGAGTTTGTACTTGAGAAGTTTTCCCAGTTAACAGTAGGGTAACTGAAATCACCCAATATCAGGATGTTTGGTAGGACCTTCATGTTTTCCAGTTTCTCCAGAAAGGTGGAGTGGTGGTCCTGGGTCATGGAGGGTGATCTGTAGCAGGCCACAATTTACATTGCTGATTTTCCCGCTGTTAGTTGCACATGGATGATCTCAGAGGTATCATGCTGCGCCACTAACCTGGAGGTGTAGGTATCCTTGATGAATATGGATACACCCCCTCCTTTTGTGTTTCGGTCCATGTCCTGTGGACAAAATGTGTGGTATGAGTTGTAGCCCAGTAGTGCTGGGGTGCTCTGTGCAGCCTTGAACCAGGTTTCAGTTACTGCACAGATGTTGACGTTCTCCATACTGAGGAGTGCTTTGAGCACATGCATTTTGAGATTTAAACTCCTGGCGTTGAGTAGCATAACCCTCATTTTTTTATTTGTGCTGTTTAAGGAGGTGGATTTGACTTTTGAGCCTTGCCTAAAAAAGGCACTATGGGGGCAGCAAGAGCCTTGTCCAGTATTCAAAAGCCTAGGGGTGACAGGTGCATGCCGTCTCTTGTGAAACAACGAGGTTTGTCGAGCATGTCGTCCCAGGCTGACAGACACTGGATCCCCTTTGAATGACACCAGAAGCTTATCCAATTGTTGAAATTGATCATTTTTTTATACTGCGGTATCATTCTTGGTGAGGGCAGGATGCTACTCAGGGTCAGGGTCATACCCGCCTGGGCTACATGATCAGAGAGCTCTTCCATGTCTCTTTTCATGTAGTCCAAGGAGGTACGTCTCAGGTCATTCACATGAACATGAACAAAGACAGAGTCATATTTGTACTTGTTCTGGAGTGACCTGAGTACTTGTGTTATGTGGTGGATTCTGGCTCCCGACAGGCAGCTAACTGTAACCTTCTCCTTGTCCAGCCCAGTGAGTGGGACGTCAGTATGCCTGACTATAGAGTCACCTATTACTAGTGTGTTAGGTATGTTATTTCACCTTAAGGGCTGTGATTGTGCAGCACACTGATTTTGTGTTTTGTGTGTTGTCTGGTTTGTGATGGGAGGTGCAGGTTTTTTTGGGTGTCTGCTTTAGAGGTCTGTGATGCTTTTGCAGATTTTTATTTAAAGCCTCCGAGTATGATTTTGTGTATTTATGTGTATTTTTTGCCAGCGCTGGTTTAGTAGGTCTATGTGAGGCTGGAGGTGTGGCGCAAGTGTTAACCTTCTCCGAATTACTGTCTCTTCCAGTCTTGGGTGGAGAGACCTTATAATTGCATCTCTCGCATACGTTAATGTTTTGTGGTAGGAGGAGAGGGTTGTCTGTGTACATGAGGCAGTTGTAACATTGCCTCAGGATACCCAGGTTTACCAGCTGGACTGGAGAGTATACCTAAAATTGCCCTTTGGTCATGCCTGAATAGTAGGGTGAGCTGCTTAGTCGCTTGGTTGGTGAGGGATGAATAATGAGTCTTGTCCTGTTGGGCAATCAAGTGTCGAGGTATATTAGTGCTTGCTATTAGGTCGGACCAAGTGCTGGACTCCAGGATGCTTTTTAAGTGCTTAGGTTGAGACTTAGACTACTTTCAAGGGAAAAACTGAAGAGGAGACTTGGTGGAGCTGGGAATAATTTAGCCCTAGCTAACCGGCACTGCCTGGACATGCAAAACCGTGCACAACAACATTTGTAAATTACCCTGGACATGCACAAATATGTTTAACTCCATCATATTTATTTGCAATTACTTGAGTTAGATGGGAAATTATTTAGGAAACTGTGGACTTTGTAAAGTAAGCAATACATATTAAAATATTACAGATTAGTATCAAACACATCATAACAATTTTAGATTACTGGGTTTACTTGAATGAGCGTATGTTTACTGATATGAAAGTCAGATTTGGATGATTTATGTGAAAACTGAAAAAATGTCATTTATAAATGGAAATTCATTACAACAGTACTAGAAATATGTAGGGAGTTTCTAAAAATGACAATAGGATTTATATGTTGGAAGTTTATTTAGTTGAAATTTAATGATAGAGCATACATGGTAGAGTGAAATACTTTGCAGTGATGTCATTGTGAAGTATTAAATTGTCAAGGATGTTTTATTGGCACAACATATATGGTGCTTTACTTGGGCTTTTGTGAATGTCAGCCCTGAATGAGAAATGACAGTGTTGAATATAGTGGTTGAGGAAGTACACAGATCTGTTAACAAAGTGCTTGCATTACTACTGTGAATGTGTTCATGATGATGCAAAAATTAGTACAACACAGTTTTGGTTTGCTGGAATTGGACTGTGCAGGTGTAT
This sequence comes from Protopterus annectens, assembly GCF_019279795.1. Classification (NCBI taxonomy): domain Eukaryota; kingdom Metazoa; phylum Chordata; order Ceratodontiformes; family Protopteridae; genus Protopterus; species Protopterus annectens. Next base: position 1,731,491,413 of record NC_056741.1, on the reverse strand, counting down.
AAATATGGGTCTTGCATCATCTAACCTGTGGTATTGATATGTTTGATTTATTTGTGATGTAATGAAACATGATTTAATTGCAGTGCTCTTTGACTGATGATTAAACCAAAAGTTTTTTTAGTGTATGAGTTTGGCATGTAATTTTAAATGCAGTAGTGACTCAAACCAGGGGTCAGGACAGAGAAAGGATAGTTTGAGTCATGAGGAGGACAGTATCCTTATGGCAGCCCTTAGGACATAAGTCAAACACCTTTTTGGAAAATGGAGGGCAGGCAAACAAGCTGACAGGGCAAAGGCCTGGAATTAAGCTCTTATGAATATAAATGGCCCTACAGTTATTTGTTTGGCACCCGATGAGGAATACATCTTTGGTTATGAATATTAGTGGCACTACAATTATTCTTTTAACACTTGATGAAGAGTTCCTCCTCTCCATTCCTGGGGATGATTATGACACAGAAAATGATGGGATTAAAACCATCGAAGTTGATGTGGGCAATGGCTGTTCCCAATGTCTGCTGCAGCAAAACACATCTGCTCTGGAAGGTTGGTTTAAAAACAGTAACAGACATTTGTATAGAAAATTAAATGCTGGTATGAAATGACTACATGTAACACATGACAATTACCATTAACAGGTGAACCCTCCACTTCTGAACATAATGACAATGAAGGCAGTGCACATGGTAAGTGTCTTCCACATCTCCTTAATAAGCATATAGTAGTGTATGCTACCTTTTTATAAGTAATGTATTCGGTTGATTTTTTTCCAGGGTCAGCAGCAGAAACAAACAGTTCCATTATACCAATACATTTGTAGGATATCATCAGGAGCAGAATGGCTGCTGGTAATGGGGATGATGATGATGATGATGATGATGATGATGATGATGATCATCATCATCATCATCATCATCATCATCATCATCATCATCATCATCATCATCATCATCATCATCATGATAACATAGTTATATTTATGAGGCAGCCTTTGGAAAGTGGCATACAGTCCCCAAGTTTCATGGCATGATTTCACTCCCCACAAAATGTTAGTAAATCTGCAGGAAGGGAGAGCACATCACAAAGTCAAGTGAATGCTGATGTTACACTCATACTTGTACATGGAGAAAACCCCTGCTCTTGTATACTAGTATCTCCAAACACTGAAGAACACATGGATGATGACAGAAATTCAGAGGTAACAGTGTCTACAGTGACGCCTTTAAAAAGGGGTGCCTGGTGTTGGAAATTGTCACAGTTGCCCCTGGAAACATGTAAAGCATTAGCTTCCTAGCGGCAAATGTGATGCAACATTATTAAGGCTCAGAGCATTGCCACAGATGGCCAGCTAGAAATGATCAGAGGTATCCCAGATGTACATAAGGATTTCCAGTACTGCATGGAAATGGCAGAGTAGGGATAATGTCCTGATCACAGTGATGTATAGTGTAGTAGCACACCAAGTATCCATGATCACCTCTATTCATACACTGATTAAGACTTACCAGACTCAAGTAGGAGTCAGTCTTGGAAGGGGTAAAGGACAGAGTACTGTCCAGACACATGGGAGCAGATCACATGGGAGTACAAGTGTTTCTCAGGAAAGTAGTGGAATTATTATGGGGGACAAAGCAAAACAAATTTCACGCAGGCTATGGCAGCATTCATCTACACCTAGCAGAACCACTCATTCCATGTCCCGGTCCCACAGCACTGTTACATCAATGTCTGTAGGATAAGCTGCATCAAGTAGGTTATGACATTGGGTCAACTCACCATCCAACTCTCATGCAGCCCCTATTAAAAATCACTTATCCAGAAAAAAGGAGGTCATTGTCCCACTGTACTCATCCCTCATTAGACCCATCATAGAGTACAATGCCCCATTTGGTATGTGCCTCACAAGACATCTGCCACAACTGGAAAGGCTGCAGAAACACCTCACTAAATGAATCATAGGCCTAAAGCAGATGCCCTATGCTGACCAACTAAAAAAAACTCCAGCTATACTCTGTCACATGTCGCCTACTCAGAGGTGATCTCTGCTTAACATACAAGGCCATGTCAAGCCCAGAGCTGTTGGACATGCTACACTTACAAAAATCCCAATCCATCAGAGCCACAAGCTCCAGGGACCTAAACCTGGTCATCACAATGAACAAAACATGCTGGAGGGATAGGTTCCTGACCAAGAGACTCCCCATACTCTGGAATAGACTGCCCATACATGTCAAGCAGAGCGCCTCCTTGGCCATCTTCAAAAGGCACCTTGACGACTGGATGAGAGATAGGAAATTTACCCCAGGGATCATGTCAGTCACCCTGCTAGATAGGGGTCCAGGAAAGTAAATATTGTGGAAAGAAATAGCCAGGGAATTGTTATAGCTAGGCTTGTATAGGCCCTAGGACCAATAGCCTAGTATCAACCTATGAACCTATAACTTATCCTATCTTTAGGAGAAGGCACACTTGATCTTGACCTACTATGATTCAAGCATCACATTTTTGTTACTGACAATATGACCTTCACATAGAGATATCGATATTTAATTCAAAGGAAAATAAGTTATAAAATAGAATTAAAAACTGTAAGTGTACACTGCATCCCTGTCTTAAGACAATTTTCAACTGCATGTACTTCATTCTTATAATGGTATTGCGTAAAATTTCACAGAAATGTGGAAAGAAGGCAGGACATCAAAACATAAGATTGCAGTGATTTACACCACTAATCCTTATGCATTATTAATGTTACAGCTTGCAATTACCTTAAACATAAAAGTAGCAGTACGCACTATTGAGAGAAACATTAATAAAAAAATAACAAAGATTAAAAGAGTATCTTGCTCTGTAAAATATCACTTCTGTCACTTAACCATCACCACTGAACAAATGATGACTTTGTTTGCCTTTGAGGACACAAATTAACTTGTATGAAAAAAATGAAATAATCTGATGTATGGTACCTTAATAGGGAACAGTCAGTGCGTTGAAACATGAAATAGTTAAAATTGAAGAAACATTGCATAATACAAAAAATGATGTGACATATGTTTATTCCATTGCAAGGTATGAACTCATGTTAAATACTAAAATAATACTTACTAAATGGATAACTTCAGGAGATTCTGTATATGCATACTTAACTACACCACCTCTGCAGAATGTATTGTGCAAACCAGTTACAGATGAAGGTATATTTATTATACAATGCCTTACAGCATCACTGAACAGGAGTCAATGAGCCCTTAGGCATAACTTTTACAAAAAGTAATATGAGTACCTGTTCTGAAATTAAAAAAAAATCAAGATGAGAAGAAATGTCTGATTAATAGTGACAGCAGACCATGCACCGGCAGCATAGCCCTGTGTTTTTTACAAGAAAGGAAACACCAGCCTGAATGCCATAGTCCTTAGTTCTGAAGTAGATGCCTCCTCTTTATTTAAACAGCCTTATGCTGTGCACAAGCCTACTGCATGCAGTTCCTTACTTCTGTTGCCAGCTGATCTTGATTACTCCAATTTGGAGAGGACCTGGGAGTTGCCATGACAACATGGATCACTTCATCACTAGGCTGGCACATGGTCATGTGTGCAAAATGCAATGTGAAGTAAACATCCTGCATACAGTAGCTGGGTCATACTGAAGGTTACCCACAGACTCACTCAGGCATCCGAATCTGAACTTCTTAATTTCAAATGCTATCCCAATGACAATACAGATCTGGGATAAGGCTTTATTATGCCTGTTTTCAGCAGCTACACTTTCATGCCTAACTGGTGTCTTGAGTCATGAGTACTGCATATTCAGCATCACTGGAAATAAAAGAAAAGAAAAGGAAAGGAAAGGAAAGGAAAGGAAAAAGAGAGAGAAAAAAGTAGAGGGTCAAAACAAAGAAAAAGTGGTCTAGTATTTAGCTGTACATTTTGCTATGAATAACTACTTAAATAAAAAAAATATGTTTTACACTTACCAACAAAATGACCATCAGGCAACCTACCCTGCAGTAACAGGAGACAGAATGAGCTAGAGTGATATATATAGGAATTGTGTGCACTGCCAGGATGCTGGGCAGAGACACTGGTGATGCAACTCCATGCATCTCATACTACCTGGCAGTTGATGGAATGGTAGCCCTTCCTATTACAGAAATCCTCACCATGTGGACCAGATGGTACCCTAATTATAACATGGGTGCAGTGTATCACACTGAGTGTGTCAAAGAAACATGCCACCCCATAAAAGGCACACATAGTCCTGGCTCAGTTCTGAGGTTACACCAGGAAATAGTTGTACTAATATCTACATAAGCTAAGGGTACATCAAGGCAATGCTGAAGTATCCTTGAGGCAAAAGCCAGTGAGATACCTGACATGTCTCCGGTATGTCTTTGGAAGATCCCTGTGGCAAGTATAGTGAGGGCTATACATATCTTTCTGTCCACTGGTATGTAGGAAGGCCACAAATACCACTAGTGCCCCTGTGGGGGCCATATATATACTCACTAAGGCCCTTACAGTATTGCTGTCTACTCTAAACCTGTCAAGTATCTCTTGATTATCAAAACTATAGTTAGTTATGCTCTGTCTATTTCTCTACCTTCTTGTCCAGCGGGTGCCACTGGGCACTGGTGGTATTAGCTAGGCTAAGACAAGCTGCTCACAATGCAAAATATCAAGGTTAGCAGCAAGTGACAGAATCACCTCAGATTGCAAAGTAGATAGAAACATGTGGTTCTACCTTTTATGACAAATCTTTAGACAGTGTGGAAATGTGAAGTTCCTACTATGAAACATAAATAGGTGAGAGGAGAACTCATTAGCATATGCCATTTTATACCATTTCTCATTTGACTCTCATTATAACTTCATTTGCTTAAGGTTATTTGCAAGCATCGCACATTAGCTCAAATGGCTTCTATGAATTGTGCCTTTGCTGTGGAAACGTAAACAGCGCAGATCACCTTCACATGTCTGTGTAATGACTATGAATACCACCCTACATTTTCCCCTATATTTAAAGCTCTTCCAGAATATCAGGAGTGTTTTTTCCAACCACGTTCCACAGATCTTTTACTATTTATTTTTTTATTTATTTTACATTTGTTGACCGGGCTAGTCTAGCTGGATATATGTCCATTTTCAGTAGAGGCCCAGGGAGAAAAGCTCCACAAGGATCAGACAAGATTAAAAATATTTAAAATTACAAAATTTTAAGATTAAAAATACAATAACAGTTACAAAACACTAAAGTTCAGTTACAGATACATTAAAGTTTAGTTAAGATAAAATACAGTACAAAACATTAAAGTTCAGTTACAGATGCATTAAAATTCAGTTAAGATAAAATACAGATAAAATACCCCTTCCCCTATTTTCACTATTAAGGTTTTTTTTTACACTGTGGAAAGTAACAGAAAGAAGAGGGAGACTCCCAGAACAATAAAGTCATTAGTAAGGAATGGGAAAAGAGACTAGTTATAGAAGAGAAGAAAATCAGAAATGGGAGAGAGTAGTAAAGGGGAAGTTACCCCTCAAGCAGAAGCAGGTAGGATGTCTGTTAAGTCTATCTTGAGAATGCTAAGTCCCACTTAGAGGTAGTAACCTTAGAAGTGACAATAATGTAAGGTGGAATAGCTTAGGAAAAATTATGTGATGTTAAAAACAGGAGGAGAGTTATTAGGGTTGGTATAGGGACAGAGTCAGTGGCTAGTACGATAACATTTATTGAAAAGTAAAGTAGAGGAGATACAAGTGAGGTCATCAGGAAGTAGGTTCCAGCTTTTACCCACTGTATTTGAGAAAAGGGAAACTCCTGCTTTATTGTTGGGTTTATGTGTAGATACTGGTAGTTTACTAGCTGAGCGTAGATTAGAAAGATTTTTGTATGGACTGATAAGATTTGTAAGAATTGGTGTTTTCTCCGGATAATAAAGGATTTTATGGGAAATAATTAGTTGCTGAAATAAGAACTGATTGTGTAGTTCCAGCCAACCAAGTTGGTTTAAATTTGGGCAGTGATGGGTTCTAAATGGGGAGCCAGCAGCAAATCTGGCTATACTGTTGTAGGAGATTGACAGCTTCTTGAGGTTAGTTTTTGATAGATTTCTGTATATAGGTGAGGCATAGAAGAGAGTGGAGATGAGGTGGGTGTGGGCAATATTAGTAGGTTACCAATTTTATTGTGGTATTGATATGAGTATCATAGTTAAGGCTGTGGTCAATAGTAACCCCTAAGAGTTTGGTTGTTGTGTCTGGAGATATGACTGTGCCGTTTTCGGATTTTATAGAGAAGTGAAATGGGGTGGACTTTTGTGTAGGAGTAAATAGCAGTAGTTTAGTCTTTTTAGAGTTGAGGAGGAGACAGCACTGTAAAAACCACTCTTCTACAAGCTCAAAGACACTTTGGGTGAGGGCATGGAGTTCAGATGGAGTTGTAGCTGAGGAGATTAAAGTGGAAGCATCAGAGTATTGTATGGTTACAGCTTGGGGGATACTAATAGCTAGATCGTTGATAAAGATGGAGAATAGAAGAGAGCCTAAAATAGATCTTTGGGATACACCAAGAGAATCAGGAAGAGGGGTGGATAGAGTGTTTTCCCAGAGCACTGCCTGTTGCCTATTATCTAAGTAAGACTTGAGTGTCAAGTGAGAGGGATTTCAGAAGATTCAAAAGTATTTGATGATTAACCATGTCAAACGCTTTTGAAAGATCAATGAAGATAGCAGAGGACAGGATGTTATTGTTACGATTTTTGTTGATGCGGTCAGTAAATGAAAGGAGGGCAGAAGTAGTGCTATGGAAGGCTTGAAAGCCATGCTGAGAGCTAACTAATAGGCCATTTAGGAGAAGGAGGTCAAGTAGTTGGCGATGGATGCATTTTTCCATGATTTTAGCTATGGGAGAGAGTAGGGCAATTGGACGAAAGTTGGAAAGTTCTGTAGAGTTCTCACCCTTATGAAGGGGGATAATATGTGAGATTTTCCAGATGGATGGGATGGTACCTTCTTTTATGGTTCTGTTAATTAGGATTGAGATAGGGTAAGCAATAACTTTGGCTGCAATTTGAAAATACTTAGCAGGTAGTAGGTCTGCTGAGAGGTAGAGGGTTTGAGTTTTTGTAGTAGGGTACAGATGAGGGAAGAAGGGACAGGTTGAAGTTGGAAAGTGGGTGGAGAGGTAGAGGAGGAGGGGCAGATTTGTGGATACAGGAGGTAGTGAGTTGGCAAGAGACTGGATAGCTTCAGTAAAGAAGTTGTTGAAGGAGTCAACAATTTGATTGGGAGTGACTTGGATTATTTCAGAGGGGGTGGGTGTCTTAGTGCTTCCTGGATGAATGAGTCTATTGATCCCTGACCAGAATTTATGTGGGCTTTGTTGGTTAGTTTGCTGGAGTTGCAAGAAGAAGTTTTTTGTGTCTATTAGAATATATGCTTTAGTAGAGTTTCTAAGCTGTTTAAATTTTATGTGATCAGATGGGTCCTTTGAAGAATGCCATCTAGACCAAAATTTATTTCTCAGCAAAATATTTTGTTTGGTTTCTTTTGTAAGCCATGGTGCAGTTTTGGTCTGATTCCTAAGGGTACAGGAAGGGGCGTGGAAGTTGAGGATTTCAAGGAACTTAGAATTGAAGTAAGCCACTGCTTTCTCGAGTTGGAGGTGTTTCAAGGATAACCAGTTGCATAGGCTCAGTTCATTTTGGAAACGTTCAGGGTTAAAGTGTTTATTGGAGCGATAAGTTCTGTAGGTTATAGGACTGGGTGCATTGGTCTTATGTCAAATTAAATAAGTTAAAGTGTGATCACTCATGCCATCAGGGAGGATGCCTACCATGTAGATTGGGGACTGAGTATTTATAAGGATCCAATTAAGGATTGATTCTTTGTTGGTGGGTTTATGGACTCGAGTGGGTGAGGTGAGAATTTGAGAGAAGCCATGAAGGTTTATGTGGTTAGAAGGGTTATCATTATTACAGGTATTCCTGTCAATATTAAAGTCACCTAGGACAATGGTTTCTTGAGGATAGCTTGTGGACAGCCAGCTGAGGATGTTTTCAAGGGAGTTGATGTTATTACCTGGAGGAAGATATGAGCATAAAATATAGTTGGAGTCCTGTTTTATATATTAAGGCCATACCCCCTCCCTTCTTGTTAGGGTGATCAATTCTTAAAATACTATATCCTGGAGGAGTGATTTCATAGTCCTGGATGGTTTTAGCCATGTCTCAGTTAAACATAGAATGTTACAGTTGTATACCTCAAGTAGGGCATGAGGGTGAGTTATTTTATTGTTAATACTATGTATATTTAAGTGAGCTAATAAGAGGGAGTTAGGAGGCTTTGTAGAGTTGTGTATGGAAGCAGAAGAAGGACTGCATGTGTAGGTAGGGGTGTTATTAGTAGGGCCAGTATTGGGATGAATGTCACCATCTATAAGGAGATGAAGGTGTATTCTGTAAGTGTGAATAAGAGTAAGATTCAGTAAGTTATGTGCTCTCTTGACTTGGTAGTGTTTGTAGGAAATATGGGTGACTCTATGAAACATTGGGAGGAAATAGTTGGTTGTGCATGTTATGTTTATGTGTTTTAGGGTGGTTGATAGAGCAGGAAGGGATGATTGTTTTGAGAGCTGGTGGAAGTTAGAGTAGTGAAGATGTTCATAGGCAGTTAAGATATATGGAAGGAAAAGGAGTGGGAGAATTGAGAAAAGAAGTAGGGGTGTAAGGTATGGAGATGTAGGTGAAATAGGCACAGTGCTGAAGAAGTAGAGAGTGGGGAGTGAGAAGGTGAGAGTAGAAGATGTAATGGGGGGAGTGGTGAGCTAGAGGGAAAACCTTAACGAGGAGTGGAATGTGATTGGCTGTTAGGGGAGTAGGAGTGGTTAGTGATGTATAAGGCTAGATGCAGTGGGGGTGGGATTTAGGGGTAGGGTAGGGGAGCGGAGTGAGCCCGCAGGGCAAATGGAGCGGGAAGAGCTAAGTAAGGAGGAAAACCAGCCTGTGAAAAACAATCAGTGGAAATGCTGACTGCTAGAGGTAAGTTTAGGTGCAGGTAATTAAAGAAGGTGATAGATGCAGTAATAGTCTGGGTAGGTTGGGTCAACAGGTAGATGAAGGTGAACAATGGAAGCTTAAAGTAAGTCTAGGCAGAAATAAGTAAGGTATACAACTAGTTACGTGCAATGAAATAAGTAAGGTAAAACTAGTTTCCTGAGTGTTTCAAAAATGAGGGAGTGGGATAGATGAATAAGGAAGAGGGTCCCTTCTAGTGAGTAAAAACTATAGTGCAATATTAACACCTGGAAGGAAAGAAGTGGATCTAGTAGTAGGTGAGGAAAATAGTACAGCAAAGTGAAGGCTGCGAGAGGGGGTAGGGGGGAAGTAAAAAAGTAGAAAAGAGTATGGCTGCTGGCTATCCTGGTAAGGGATTACTACTGGGTTAGAATAAAATAAAATAAAATAACAAAGCTCTAAGGGCTCAGTTTGATGGCATCTTAAAGATGCGCAAAGTTTTAAAAAGAAAAAGGTATTCAGTGAATTCATAGGATTTCTTATATAGTTCTTTGTCATTTAGGAAGAAGTAAGTTAAACATTAGTTACTTCTGAAAGCTATCATAACATGTGTTTAGGATGGAAAAAAATAATCAAAATATGATGCAGATATGCTATCTTTTGTAATTCTGAAACAAATTTGTCTTGGAAATATTAAAAAAAAACAAAGAAAGGGAAGAAAAAAATTTTGCTTAAGTATCAAATTTCAATTATAGTGACCTGTGTGGTGATATGAACTTCTCTGCTTTTTTCCATGGTTTAGCCAAAAAGTTATCTGTTTGCACTTATTCTCAGTTTGTTCTGGGACCTTAGTCTTATAGATTTATTTACAGTTGCGGAAAGATTGTGCATTACTGCAAGACTTTAGTAATGTTTATGCATTATACTGCAATTCTATTTTCAAAAGTAGAATTATCTCATTTAGTCATTTATTACGACATTACTGGTAAATTTCTGCATAGTCTGATGCCTTAGTCAGTGGTGGGATTACAGTAGTGGCATTATTGTGTATTTTGTTCAGCATTTGTGCTTCAGTGCTTTTTATAGCTGCATATATCTACTTAAAGTTGCATTCTAGTCCTTTCTGTTTACCTTGATGCTGTTTTTTCCCTGTTCTTTGAGTATTCCCTACCCACATTCAGACATTAAGCTAATGTTTCTGAAATTCTAACCATAAGAATAGAACTCCATTTTTCCACATCCCTCCCACCTTTCTCTTGTTGTGGTTTTAAATGACTGTGTCTCTTTCTTCCACCCCTTATCTGACATCTAAACTCACCCCACCTTTCAGTGCTACTGTCAATTGTGTAACCTATTTAAGTATTTTTCCACCATACCTCTCAACTGTCCAGCTTTTTGCAGAATGTTCAGATTTTTGCCTCATATTTTTTGTCTATTTCTAAAACAAATTTGGTTTTCTGGCAAATCACGGAGGATCACTGAGGACTGAAGTCACTAAATAGTGAAATACATTTGAATTTCAGACTTCATATACTTCAGAAAATGCATTCTAACACAAGTCTGGGTATTTTAGTAACTTTCTAAGTTTTTAAGAGCAATATTTAAAATCTGTCTCGATTTTTGGGTCTTTGTCCCCCCATTATTTTAGCAGTTGTCCACATTTCTTGTTCTAAGAGGTTGAGAGGTATGTTTCCCACAGATTGTTTTCCATAAATCCATAACATAAAGTGCCCACCCAGCAAGCTAGTATTGCACTTGAGAAAACCTCCCTTACTACAAATTGTCTCCAGCATATTACAAAGCATTACTATCAAACTAACAGTCTAACCAAATCTAGTGCCAAATCCCATAGACTACTCAAGGAGACCTCTGTATAACCCAGTCCATGACCTGCAAATACAGGTCCAGACAATATGGCTATGCAATTTCTAAATGTCTTCATAGTAAGGTTGGTAGATATGGGCATCCTGAGACAATGAAAATAGTGTTTCTTGTTCACAGACAACCATTTAATCCTTAAAGAAACAAGCACAGTCTGTGAGAGAATCACATACACATTTTCACTTGAGGCAAAAATCTCAAATACAAGCGAGGTTGTCAAGAACAAACACACTACATCCACTACACATTGTGTCCACCACATATATAGACCAACACATGATGAGGCACTAAAAAGCAATCTTTCCAAACCTCAATGGCCTCCTAAGCAGATAAATGGTAACTCCTATTCTCGGTAGTCTCCAAAACTTTCACCAAAAGCAGCACCAAACACAACACAATCACCTACACGCAGTGGAGTCCCAAGGGCAATGCCCATAAGGAAAGCCAACATATTACCCAGGACTCTTGTAATAGGAGACTCCACTGTATGACACACAGATGCTCCAGTCACCAGAGTGAACAAGAAGATAACAGTTAGTTGCTTATATGGAGGCAGGATCCACCAAGTTATGCATGTTCACATGTCATTACACCTCTGGTCCCTGTATATTCTATGATAGCTCATGTGGGCATTAATGACCTGAAATGTTCTTCCCTGGACTATATGAAGAGAGATTTTACTGATTTCTCTGAATGTGTTTTAAGCATACCTCTCAACTGTCCAGATTTTCACAGAATGATCAGAGTTTTGCCTCATATTTTTGGTGTGTGCCTCCTAAAATCTGCACCTTTCTGGTAAATAGCTGAGGATTGAAGTCACTAAATAATGAGAAATATTTAAGTTTAAGACTCCACATCCTTCAGAATATTCATGCTAATGCAAAACCTATTATTCTATCAATGTTCTAAGCTTGTAAGAGCAATAGTTAAAATGTGTCCCTATTTGTCCCCCCATCATTTAGGCTTTGCGCAGATTTTTTGCTCTAAGAGGTTGAGAGGTATGGTTTTAAGCAGTGTTTGCCTTGCACTGTGCAGCATTCTACCTTCAGCAAGGAAGATGTAACATTTCAAACAAAGGTTGATTCACTTCAGTAATTCATAGGATCACAGGATCATAGCAAGTTACCAGGCTACTGGTCTTGAGACCCTTATAAGCCTAGCCAATAAATTAGTCTATGTTCCCAAAAGTCATCACCCGATGCCAGTCCAGCAGGGACACCAGTAGAATCCCAGGGGTGTATTTTCTATTTCCCATCCAGTCATCCAGGTTCTTCTTAAAGAGAGCTAATGAAGTACTTTGCTTGATGTGGAGAGGGAGTCTATTCCACAGATGGGAGAGTCTCTGAGAGACAAGTCTGTCCTGCCAACAAGTCCTATTAATGTTGCAGACCAAGTTGAGGTTTTGCATGTAGGTCACATGAGTGGAGTTTGGCTTGTTGATATGCAGCTATTTCATCAAGGTGGGGTCAGAGATTGCTCTGTATGCCAGTCATCGATCACTTCTGAGAAATCTGTATGATTCAGAGTAGAGTGACATCGTTTTTAGCCTATCCATGTAGGGCACATTTTTGAAGCCCTGGATTCTCCTGGTCAGGAACCTCTGTGGTCTCTAAAGTTGTTGCATGTGCTTCACGAGGTACATACTGAAAGGGGCGTCATTCTTGATGATGAGCCTGATAAGGGAGGAATACAGGGAAGCTATGACTTCCTTGTTCCTGGAAGAAATGCCCTTACTAATGAGGTGAGCCATGTAGGAAGCTCTCCCTACCACAGAGGCAACCTGGTGGTCAAAAATTAGATTGCTGCCAACTTGGGTGGCCAGGTCCCTCACAACTGCTTGCATACTTAGGATGCTGTTATTAATTTGATAATTTGTGTAGACATCAGCCTTCCCAAAGGAGATGGTGATGCAATTTTTGGCATTTAGTCTGAGCCTTTATTTCTGGCAGCAGTCATTTGTCTGGGCGAGACATTCTTGTAGTATGTCTACATCAGTAGGGGAGTTGATGACAGTACCCAGCTTGCAGTCATCTGCAAACTTGGTCAGCCATAGGCCACTGGTTTTGGCTTGCACCTCGGAGAAGTATATCCCAAACAGCAGGGTCCCCAAGACTGATCTCTGGAGTATGCTGCTTGTTACGGGTCTACTGCTTGAGGTAGCTTCCCCTATTTTGACTGAGTGAGATCTATCAATGAGCCAATTAGTTACCCATCTGGTCATATACAAATTTATGCCAAGCTGGGATAGTTTATCTATTAGGTCCAAGTGACAAAAAGTGTAGACGGCCTTGGCCATGTCAAGGTAGGTGGCGCGCAATGTCTTCCCCTCGTCCTTAGCTTTGGTAGCTGAATCAAAGAAGTCTACCAAATTTGGCAGCCATGATTTCCCCTTGACAAAACCAGACTGTGTGGGATCAAGAGGTTGGAGGTTGCTGATGTCCTTGTTAATGTGGTCCATGATAATGTGTTCCATGGCCTTGAAAATCAGGCTAATTAGGCTGATGGGTCTATAATTGCCTGGATCGGTGGGCACTCCATCTTTGTGCAGAGGGATAATTGTGGCCATCCTCCCCTCAGCTGGAATGAAACCGGTACTCAGACTTAGGTTGAATAGGGTGCCTAATGATGCTGTGAGTTCCTGCCAGAGTTGATGCAGGATCCGGCCTGGGATGTTATCGAGTCCCATGGAAGCTGTGTTTTTAGCCTTTGAGAGGGTAGTAATGACTTGTTCCCTAGAGATAAGGGGTGGGGGGGGCAGGTGCACTGTATGTCCTGGATTGCTGATGATGGGGACAGGGGGTGAAGTTTTCATTGAACCTGTCTGTCAGCAGGTTGGCTATATCCATGACATTTGTGTACATGGTGTTCTTGGCCATCAGTTCTGTGCAGATTTGAGTGTTTCTCCTTAGATTGCAGACATATGTGAAGAAGGCCTTATGATTTTCTTAAGTAGACATGGCCAATTTGGGCTCAAAGTTAGCTTTGGAGGACTTTACTAATACCCTTATTTGCCTGTTTAGGCCAAGGAGAGATTGCTCTAAATGTGGCACCTGTTCCTTCTTGATCCTGGACAGCAATTCTTTCCTTTTGTTGTAGAGTTTATTTATAGATGATGTCCACCAGACAGGTTTACTCTTCCTTGAGGAGGAGGATTTTGTCCTGTCAGGTATTGCTGATGGTTGTATAGAACGTTTGTGTAGGTTTGGACATTAGTGCCAATTCCTTCTTTTGGGGAGGAGGCTGTGAAGCTGTTTAGATCTTCCCTCAGGAGGCAGTAATCAGCTTTGAAAACGATTTTTTGTTTTTAACCCTAGCTGGCAGGGTGGGGGGTCAGGGGAGATAGTGACTTCAAAGGTGACCACTTTGTAGTTTGATCTTTCCAGGGACAATGGCACTGCTGGGATGCTGCAGTAGTTTCCTGTGTTGGTAAGTACCAAGTCCAAGATGTTGTCACCTCTTGTGAGGGTGTCAACCAGCTATTCCAAGCACTGGCATTGACAAAGTCAAGGAATCTTTGAGCATTTGTGTTCTGGCTCGAACAGTTCTTCCAATCAATAGCTTGGTAATTAAAATCATCAAGGATCAGGGTATAGGGTTGAATCTTAATAGATTCAAGAAGGTCCAGATTGGCAACATGGGTGTCCTGACTCAACATTGAGGGCCCGTAGCTAACTATGATTTTAACAGAGGTCTTATCAACTGTTAACTGCACCTGGAGCATCTCCTGTGCATCATTCTGTTTGACCAGCCTGGAGGTGTGTATGTCTTTAATATATATTGAAACATCACCTCCTTTGGCTTTTCTGCCCTCAGTTTGTGGTCTGTATGTATGATAGGATGAGTAACCAGGTAAGTCTGGAGTGCTCTCAGCAGTTTCGAACCGGGTTTCTGCAACTGCATAAATGTTGGTATCTTCCAGGGTTAAGAATGCTTGCAATGAGTGAAGTTTCATATTTAGACTCCTAGCATTCAGCAGCATGACCTTTAAATTGTGTTTAGATGAGATTCTCATGTTGGAAGTTTTGACATTGCCTAAAAAAGGCACTATGGGGAAGGCAAGAGTCTTTACTAGGAGCCTAAAGCCCAAGGGAGACAGATGTGGGCCATCTCTGGCAAAGCATTGTGGTCTGTCAATTATGTCTTCCTAGGCTGATAGATACCGGATCCCCTTAGAATGACATCAGAAACTAAGCCAGTTGTTAAAAATCAATCATTTTTTTGTTTTTATTGAGGCATCATTCTGGTTGATGGTAGAATGCTTCTTAAGGCTAGTCACATACCTGCCTTGAGCACATATTTGGTGAGCTTGATCATGTCTCTCTTCATATAGTCCAGAGAGGTACATCTCAAGTCATTCACACCAGCATGTAGTATGACAGAATCGTAATCATACTTGTTGAGGGACTTGAGTGCATGGGTGATGTGGCCGATTCTGGCAGCTGACAAACAACTTATCATGATGTTCTCCTTATCCAGCCTGTTGAGGAGCAAATCTGTATGTCTCGCAATGGAATCTCCTATGATTAATATAACTTTCTGGTGTCTTTCCTGGGGGGATTCAATATTTGTTATCTTGAGAGGACATACTAAGCAAACCACCTTGATTTGCAAAAGATGGTCTGCAGCTGTCTCCCCCAGGCTTCACAATAATGGCTAAAACTTTATCCACCTCTTAAAGCCTTTTTTTAGGCAATGGCAAATTTACAAACCTACTGCCATAGTATATAAAACCCAAAGAAACCTCAAGGTGTTACTGCTCAATGCTAGGAGCCTAAACAGCAAACTCCACATCCTACTCTCCTGACTGTAGAATATAGATATCTGTGCCATTACCAAGATGTGGCATAAATTCACAGAAGGTACTCTGGCAGTGAAATGCTTCCATGTCTTCCACACATTAAGACCATCAGCTGAACAGAGACAGACAAAAGTTGGAAAAGTCTTAAGCTATATTAGCAAAAAGCAAAACTCTGCATTGGTTAAACAGGTTCCATACCATATCTTAACAAGCTATAGGTCACCCTCTCTATCCTGAGAATCCTATAGCTCATACCTAGACCTACTGTAGACACTCAATGTTAAACCAAATAGTCTGTTCATTGGAGACTTTATCTACCCCTCTATAGACAGGAAACATACACTGCCTCATACTCGCAGACACAATGATTCCTGGACTTTATTAACACAAATAACCTTCACCAGATAGTATATACACCCACCAAAGGTCCAAGCATACTGGACTTGATAGACCCCCTTCCCATTGTCATGTACTCACTGGTGAGGTCAGACCACAAAGCTGTCTCCTTCAAAATAAAATTCATCTCTGTAACCCCAGCAAACCATGTGTGAGTTAAGAACTATTCCAAAGCAAACTACATCATATTAAGTGATAGTCTGTCAAAATTCAGTGCCCTTCACAATCTCACGTTTAAAGCACCCTATAAGAAATTGCTCTCAGAGACCCTGCACAATCATGTAAATGAATGTATAGAGCCTGCTGCACCAATTAGACGCAAATCCAAAACAAACTCTAAAAACAAACACTGATGGAATCCTAACCTTGATAATGTATATAACAAAAGGAAAATGTCATGGTTAAAATCAGGCTTTTTTATTTTCAAATGTCTTTAGATTCTTTGATTATGCTTGCAAACACCATTCTGATGAAGTCCCGAATGGTGGGTTGAAAGCCCTTAACCGTGTTTGTTCCTTCAATACTAGTTTTTATTTATCATACTTGCAGTTTATTATTTCATCATTGATCTACATTACAGTTTGTGCTTGGACTCTCTGGGTGTTTAAACCGGAATACATCAGCTGGGATGGTTTTGTGCTACTACAGCTATTACAGTTATTGCAGTGTGATACTATCACAGAAGCTAAGAGAGCTACCTTTTTCTTCACCTGAAGTCACCCACAGTACTACTTTAGCTTTTTGCTTCTTCCTAAAATCAGGAAGAGCAACTTTCACAGTGATAAGATCTTTCTAATTAATCTAAACAGGAAACCAACAAGACTAATTAAGTCAAACAAAGCAAATTATGAGGTAAACATAGCCTCACTAAAGACAGCCATGAGGCTTTCTACAGCTATGTCCAAAACCTCAAAGGCAGCACACACCAGTGTGCCAAACTACAAGCTCCAAGTATAAAGTAAGGCACATATATCTAATCTCAATGCAGTTTTGTCTGCCTAAAATTCATCTATGAATATTTCTCTGTCTAAATATATAAATATGTACAAGTGTGTACATACATACACAAACACACACACACACACACATATATATATTTATATATATATATTTATATATATATTTATATATATATATATACATATATATATATATATATATATATATATATATATATATATATATATATATATATATATATTCGTATTACTTCACCTAAAAACTAATTTCACTGACAAGTAGTACTCTAAGGCAAGTCAAAGATATATGTCCTCTTCCCCACTGTAGTGCGATCCTGGTGTTTACCCCCCCCAACCCCAGTTGGCTTTTACCAAACAATGTACAACAAAAAACAGACAACATAAACCAAATTAACTGGGGGGCTACACTCTCCACACCCCCAATGTGGGGGGGCTGCACCCCCCCACACTCCTCCTAACTATATATACTAACACCAGGACCACACTACAGTGGGGAAAAGGACATATACCTTTGACCTGCCTTAGAGTACTACTTGTCAGTGAAATGAGTTTTAGGTGAAATGAACTTTCAGTGAAATGAATTTTAGGTGATTTGGTCTCAGTGAAATGGGTTTCAGTGAAATGGTCTTTAGGTGAAGTGATACAAATCCATATATATATATATATATATATATATATATATATATATATATATATATATATATATATATATATATATATATATATATATATATAATTGTGTATCACTTGGAAGGTAGCTTTGACTGATGTACAAGTGGTAGAAAAGACTGAAAGTATATTTGAATGCAGGTATATTTGACTTAAAAACCATTTCATCAAAAACCTTGTAGACAGCATATATACTACAAATTAAGCTTTTATTGAGGGGGTCAAGCCCTCCTGCACCCCTCTACCTCCTTAATTATATATTCTAACTCAAGAGTTGCATAACAATAGAAAAAAAGAAAACCTACCAGGAACATTGAGTCAGCGCTGGTAATCTTCATCAGTTATTTACATAAATATATATATATATATATATATATATATATATATATATATATATATATATATATATATATATATATTTATAGACAAACAACAACAATATATATATATATATATATATATATATATATATATATATATATATATATATATATATATATATCTTTAACTGAATATACATTTCATCGAAACATCATTTTATCAAATCTATAGAAGTTCGTTTAAGACATTTGTGGTGTCATTTTTGATCATGGAATAATTTAGAAGAACTTGTGTGGACTGATAATGCACCCTCACTTTGCACCCCTAGATTTGTAGATGATTGAGTTTGTGTGCCAGCAGAGATACACCTGTCCCTCCAAGCCATTCTGCTGTTGTTGCAGAAGATATTTAGATTCCTGGACAAAGTACTTCTGGTACCATTTGACTTGTTGATGTGCAGTGCATCCATCAGTAATGGGTTGGAGGATGCCTTGTATGCCATATACAGGTCACTTCTTAGCAACCTATAAGTCAGTACATTTAGGCCATATTACTTAGGCCTTCTATCCTTTTAGTAATGTATTTCTGTTGCCATTCCAGTTATTTTTTTTTCTGGATAGACACATGCCAAATGGGCCATTATACCTAATGACTGCCCTAATGAGGGCTGAATAAAGTGGTGCAATGACATCCCTAGATCTACACACAATGTCTTTGTTTATAAGCTGTGCAATATAGATGGACTTTATTTTGGCAATGTACATAAGTTGGTCAAAAGTTTGGTCACTGTCAAAATAAGTTTCCAAATCCCAAACAAGTGGTTCAATAGTTACCTGGGCTGGATGTCTCACCAAAGGATACAATAATGCTCTTTTTGTCATTTAATTTCAGTCCATGATTTTAACACCAGTTAGTTATTTGAGACAAACTTTCCTACAGGATGGCTAAGTCATTTGGAGATTCAATGACTGCTCCTAACTTTCAGTCATCTGCTAAAATAGTAAACCAGAGCCCTTTGGCACTGGATTTTGCTTTAGAAAAGTAGATACCAAACAAGAGAAGTCCCTGCACAGAACCCTGGTGGACTCCACTGGCTACTGCTCTCTTTGTGGAGGTAAATTCTGATATTTTAATTTCCTGTGCCCTGTTTGTGAGCCAGTAAACAATCCATCAGGTGACAAAGGGGTTAATTTCCAGTATATTCAGCTTTTCTACTATGTCTGAGTGGGAGATTTTCTCATGAACTTTGGCCAGGTCTAATTATTTGGTGTATACCAGGTTAAGTGAACATGACCAATCCAGACTGAATGGGGCCCAATGTTTGGAGTTTCCCTGAGATATTATTAATTAGTTCCATGATAACTCTTCCATAAGGTTACATATGAGGTTGGTCAGAATTATAGATCTGTAGTTGCCTAAGTCTGTGGAAAGTCATCTCTTATGTAGGGGAATGACTGTAACTGTTCTCCATTTGTTTGGTACAAAACCTGTATGAAAGCTGAGATTGAACAGTGTTGTTTCATGTTATTTATGATACATCCAGGTATTGTCATCATCCACTGATGCAGTATTTTTAGCTTTTGATAGCACTTTTAGGACATGATTTTGTGTGATACCTGGTAGCAAGCCAGTTTCATGTATATATTGAGGGAGAGATGGAGGGGAGAGAAATAGACATGAAGTCAGAGTTAAATTTATTGGCCAGTATGTTTGCTATATCTTCAGCCTCATTGTAGGTAACATAATTCGCAGTCAGCTCAGCACATTACTGCATTGTGCTTTTGAGATTACAAACATAACTAAAACAGGCTTTTTATTTTCTTTGGCTTGGGTAGTTATTTTAACCTCAAACTTGGCTTTGGTGGATTTTATTCAGCTCCTGAGTTGTTTGTTTACTTCTGTGATAAGGGCCCTACCATTCTAAGAATTACCGCTATTACATCTGGTCAAATTCCTCTTCCTTTTATTGTAAAGCTTGTTGATATTATGGCTCTACCATGATGGTCTGTTTCTGGGGTTGCCCTGCACTTGTTCCTTTGGGGTACAGCTGCATCAGTGCAGTTTACACATTAGTATAGTGTGGTGGTGTACAATTCTGCACATTCAGTGTGGTTAACTGGGTTTGGTGGGGATTTGAAACTTGTCAATGTATCACTTTGGAGTAGGTAGTTTGTTTTAAAGAAATTTTGAAAGGTACCTTCGGTGAAAGGGGTCTTTAGCTTCAATTTTATTTTTAAGGAGAGTTTATAGTCAGACTTAATAAGTAATAAATATATGCAAGGGATGGTACAAGATGCCTCAATATTAGTAAGGACAAAATCCAAGGTATCATTCTCTCTAGTAGATACTCTATGACTAATTGTTTCACGGCATTTGTATTGACAAAGTCCAGGAATCTCTGTGCTTGTGCACTATTTGTGGTGAAGTATAGTTTATATCACTTAGGAAAATGGTATTAGATTTAATAATGAGTGAGTCTACTTCCTGTAGATAGGTGTTGTCACTTTCATATGTCATACAGGAAGTACTATAGCTAGCTTATATATGGTACTGGACCTTTCTGATTATTATTTGGACTTGAAGAAGCTCTAGTGCATCATGTTGCTTTATCAGCCTTCATGTAAGACTCTTCTGGATGAAAATTGAGAAACCGCCATCTTTTTTCCCTAACTGAGAAGTTGCGGGTCTAAATCTGTGGAAGACATAAAAGGCCTGCACAGTTGGAGTGCTCGTCACAATTTTAAGCAATGTCTCAATTACTACACAAGTGTCAATGTCCTCCAGGGTGAGAAAGGCTCATAGAAAGTGTATATAATGTACATATGTGTACATATGTGTATATACGTATATATCTATATAGAGAAAGAGCGTGAGAAATAATGTGTGTGTGTGTGTGTGTGTGTGTGTGTGTGTGTGTGTGTGTGTGTGTGTGTGTACACACACACACACACACACACACACACACAAAGCAGTAGATATTCCTTTAAAAGACTGTATACATTGTAATTATATTTTTGCTATTTAGTGCAAGAAATATGATGTGTAACCATCATAAATATGCCATGCAGCAGGTATCTTAAATACATTGTACTAATGTGTTGCTTTTCTGAATATAAAAACTTCTTATTCCTGACCTACAGTGATTGCTCTTTGAAACATAAATCAGAAAGTTTTCATCTCTTTTCCTAAGTCTGCGATGTACAGATTTTTTTGCTTTCTAATTATTGTATTCATTTGATTGCTGCATTATGGCAATGCTTTTAAAGGATTGTCTCTCAGTCTCACTTTCTGTTTCAGGTCTTATGTTTAAAACCTGTTTATTTGCATGTAACATAATAATTTGAACATCAGGCATGGGTAGAATAGCATAAATGAATCCAGCCTGAGAAATAAATTCTTTATAAAGTTCAGATACCTTTAAATGACTAAGTTTCCCCATCAGCAATTTGAACAGCTACATTAGAATTCAGTATTGTGTAACATTCTGGGTGAGGAGGGAAACTATAAACTAATTAGTTTGCCTTGAGTGACATTAAACTTAAAATGGATTTCGAAGCTGTGTAATAACAGGCTTTTAGCATACAAATTGTGACCAACTAAAATAGATTTCTAACAGTATGCATTAAGTTATTATCCCTGTTGTTGTGCTGCAGGATGGCATAACATTTTACAGCTGATTTATTTGGTCCAGCTGTGCAGATATGTAAAAATGTATTATCAAAAATATTACATTAACAGCAGTATTTAATAGCAAACCATGGGCATATTAGCAATGGCTTTCCATGACATTCATGTATTTTGTACAAAATATTTTTTTTTAATAATCATAACTTCTACTTTTCCATATAAGACAATGCAAACAAGCATAGAATAGTACGACAAAGCCTGGATAAGTAATATATGATATCTCTGTCTGTATCTATCTATTTAACTATATAAACAACATTGCTATTACAAACATGTAAAAATGAATGCAGTCCTCTTTTATTGAACAAAACTATTGCCATAAATCAGCAACCCTGTATTGCTGGCTAGAGACCAACCAAAGCCCCTTTTTAGTTCACTGTTTGTAAAGAAAATGATAGATTCACCAAACAATATGATAAAATATAGCCATGTGGGTGATAACATATAATAATTCACAGTTATAGTGCAAAGACTCAAAGTTCAGGGCAATAAATTCTATTTTGA
Organism: Protopterus annectens; assembly: GCF_019279795.1. Lineage (NCBI taxonomy): Eukaryota > Metazoa > Chordata > Ceratodontiformes > Protopteridae > Protopterus > Protopterus annectens. The sequence continues at coordinate 1,731,469,166 of NC_056741.1, read as the reverse complement.
TTATACTACAAGTCAGTGACTCTGTCAATTACATGAAAACATTTGTGTTAATGCTTCCATGAAGATAGGGCTCCTTTTATGAAATTACATTTTAGTTTCCCAGAGATTGCCTCTGTGTTCATTACACATTTTAAAATCCTATTTTTAATGTCAGCTGTTATTTAAGATTATTCAGCAGTACATGACAAAATGTTGTGAAATATATCTGCAATGTTCATAGGTTCATAGGTAGGTACTAGGCTATCGGCCCTGGGGCCTATACAAGCTCAGCCAAAAAGGTACCCTGGCTTTTGCCACCCAAGAAAATTATTTTCCTGCGCCACTGTCGAGCAGAGCCATAGAAGTGATCCCCATGGTGAATTTCCTATTTCCCATCCAGTCATCAAGATTTTTCTTGAAGAGTGTTAATGAGGAGCTTTGTTTGATATAGATAAGTAGTTTATTCCAGAGTACGGGAAGTCTCTGGGACAGGAATCTATCCCTCCGGCATGGTCTTCTTATTGTGGTGACAAGGTTTAGGCCCCTAGAATATGTAGCTCAGAGGGATTGGGATTTCTTTAAGTGGAGTGTGTCCAACAGCTCTGGGTTTGACATAGCTTTGTATGTTAGGCAGAGATCAACTTTGAGTAAGTGATATGCGACGGAATAAAGCTGGAGTTTTTTGAGACGGTCTGCGTAGGACATCTGTTTGAGGCTGATAATCCTCTTTGTGAGGTATTTCTTCGGCCTTTCCAGTTGTCGTAGATATCTTGTGGGGTACATGCCAAAAGGGGCATTGTACTCTATAATGGGTCTAATGAGTGATGAGCAGAGTGAACAATGACCTCTTTTTTTCTGGATGAGAAACCTTTTGTGATGAGGTGTGCCACATAGAAGGATTTCCTGACTACTCTGGCGATGTGATTATCAAAGGAGAGACTACTGTCCACCTGTGTCCCAAGGTCTCTTATCACACTTTTGGTGTTAGGTATATTACCACCTATGTTATAGTTTATGGATACAGAGTTTTTACCAAAGGGGATGACAATGCGCTTTTTGGCATTGAGCTTGAGGCCATGGCTTTGACACCAGGCATCTGTCTCAGTGAGGCCCTTTTGTAGGATGTCCACATCGTTAGGAGTTTCAATTATGGCCAAAAATTTTCTGTGTTAGCCTGTACTTCAGAGAAGTAGATATCAAACAGGATAGGACCCAGGACTGAACCCTGTGGTACTCCACTTGTCACTGGTCTGAAATCGGATTTGGAGTCGGCTACTTTCACAGTGTGGGTTCTATCAGTGAGCCAGTTGGCAACCCATCTTGTGACATAGGGATTTATACTAGTTTAATGAGTTTATCTATAATTCTAGAGTGGGGGATGGTGTCAAGAGCCTTGGCAAGATCTAGATAGGCTGTATGAACCACCTTAACCTCGTCTATGGCTTTGGTGACTGCTTCAAAGAAGTCTATCAGGTTTAGAAGACATGATCTGCCTTTTACAAACCCAAAATGTTTTTCGTTATCTGCTGTCTGTTAAATGGTAGGCCATTGTCAGTCTTAGTTGTGTCTGTTATTGCAATTATTATTGTTATTATTGTTATTATTGTTATAAGATATTGTTGTTATCCCCATATATTACAGAGGTTGTGAAGTCAATTTTATCCATTACCGTTAACTTCTCGAAAGTCAGGCAAACATGATGAGGTACCAAATTTTTGTTTTTAGTCTAAGTTTAGCAATTTGCATAATATGAAGCCACAATTTCTTGTCCTCTTTTGATGTTGTTCCGTATATTGATAGTAACTGTTGTGAACTCACACATCTCTCAATAAAAATACTTGCTGTTATGATCTCTTAATAATGTGCTATCATTGACGCCACCACAATTAGCAGGATCAGCACACATATATTGACATTTAATGAGAAGTACGGCTTTCTTTAATACAGAAGAAATATTATTATCAAAGTGTCATTAAAGGAATGCTTGCACTACACAGCACACATTTATGTAAATGCAGCTTTTCTCATATTCTGTCATATAAATGATGATGCTTCTATTTATGTGCTGGAATATACTAAAAAGAAATTAATTTCAGTTAGAAGAATCTTTTAGCTACTCAAAATCTAGTTAACTGCAATAGTCATGTTAAGGGAGATAATTTCTCTGAACATGGTAGTTTATAGAAGTTTTGTACTTAGGGAATTACAAAGGAGAACAGAGAAACTGCATGAGAGACAGTTATGAATAGTGAATGCAACATTAATGAAAAGGGATAAAATGTGACTTCAAAGTTCGAATGATACAACATAGGAAATAGTGAAAGAATATTTGCTGTGCCTCATAAATACACAACAGCACCTATATGAATATCTGAAATACCCAAATGAACCATAGACTGATATGTTTATGGAACACTGTCGAACAATGGTGTACCTGTTAGCTGCTATTTATGACTGATTCCCAATGGTCGATATAGCACATTCCATGTTGTTAGATGCATCTCTTGGCAAAATATTTGATGTCTTTGGAATAACAGACACAACTAAGACTGACAATGACCTACCATTTAACAGATAGCAGTTCAAATAATTCAGTGAATACCAAAGAATTATAGACAGAAAAGTAACTCTGACCAAAAGCCAGTGGAATACTAAAACACTTTTTTGCACAATGCTATCAAAGTAGTAAAGACTGTGAAAACTGAAGAGCTTCATTGGCTTCTACAATCAAATTCTTGCTGAGAGCATACAGAATATGTATCCATTCTACAGCTTTAAATATACCAGCAAGACAACTGTTTAAATACACAGTTGGAAACAAAATGCCATGCATAACTAGAACAAGGGAAAGAATACATTTAGGAACTAAGGAACAAAAATCAGATGGAAAAGGGCAACAGAGGAAGAAGCATGGCACACTGTGGTTGAGATGTGAGGAATTACACAAGCACAAGTCTTTATTCAGCTCAATGTACTCCTATACAAGTATAAAAGTTTTAATACCTACTGAGCAAAATGGAAACATTGTTACCAGGAATGTTTTTTTTTTTTTTTTTTTTTTTTAAAGAATATTTGTGAAGGCAAAGGAACAGCTTTGACTATAACACAGGTCTTGACATTGTTCTGGCACATGACATTTCCAGGTCTGTATCACTTTATTGAAGGTTCACTGCCACAAATCACTGTCCATTAAACGAATTACAGCAAATGTTCACTTTAGCGAACATTCATTTCAACAAATGACTTACCCAGGGAAAGGAACAAGTTGGCCATCATCAGAAATTTACCTCTTTTTCCCCACTGTAGTGTGATCTTGGAGTTGGTATATATATAGTTAGGGGTGTGTGGGAGGCACAGCCCCTCCATTGTGGGTGTAGGTGATGCAACCCCCCCCCCCCCAGCAAGGTGGGTTTGAAATACCGTGCTGTGTGCGATGGTTGGAATGCATGGCAAATCATTCCTTTCCCTGGGTAAGTCATTTGTTGATGTTTACATTTGCTAAAGTGAACGTTCACTGTATTTGGTTTGATGAACAGTGGTTCGCAGTAGTGAACCTTTGATAAAGTAATATAGACCCGATATTTCCACTAAGTCACAGAGATCTGCAAACTGGCCTTATTTAGATTATCTGACAGTCAAAGCCATTGGGTTATCTGACAGCTAGTGTAATAGGTTATTCATTTATTCATTAGTTATCTACTTAAACTAATATATGGTCAAACATGAGCTGAAGGCTTTCTTGGGATTCTGTGGGTGAAAGCATCAAATGTTTGGATGAACAGACAGCACCTCATCAGAGGAATGAACAAATATGGACTCACTATTACATGCAGTGCTGTAGCTATGGTGGGGGGAGAAGCAACTGCTCCAGGTACAAAGTGTTGATGGGTATGATCATGCAATACTGGCTTTTAAAATCTAGTACTGCATTTGCAGTCAAACCTGAGTCATTCAGAGCTCCATGTGTGGTCTAAACTATATCAACTGCTAGGAACATTGTAGCAAGTCATTTGCTACAGTTTAAAAGTAAAAGAAAAAAAAAATGTTTTTTAACTGAAACCTGAGCGCTGTAGCAGGCAGGGTATTAACTGTAGAAACTGTTTGCTATACTTGTAGCAAGCAGTTTGCTACAGCTTAAAAATAAGTAACTTTTTTTTTTAAACTAACACATGAGCCTTGTAGCATTCCATGCAGGCAGGGTATAAACTTTAATATATATATATATATATATATATATATATATATATATATATATATATATAGATAGATAGATAGCTATATATATACATATATATATATATATAGATATATATATATATATATATATATATATATATATAGATATATAGATATATATATATATATATATATATATATATATATATATATATAGATATATATAGATATAGATATATATATATATATATATATATATATATATATATATATATACATATATATCAAACAGTTTGCTACAGTTTAAAAGAAGAAATTATGTTTGAAGGAGGGTTGGGGGCAGGGCACAGAAATGGGACTTAAATGGCAGGGGCCATTCAGGTGGTCGTGCATATGGCCACCTGACTGGTGTGCCAATAGAAGGAATATTCTTTTTGTTTGTTTGTTTTTTGTTTGTTGTTTTTTGCTCTTCAGTGGAACAGCTGTGGGGGGGCATATATCTAATGGTAATAGACTGATCACTTAGAATGTATTGATTGGCTTATTACATTGAATTGTCTTTTCTTTTCCCTCTTTATGGAGGCTACTAGGCTAATTACCCTGGGACCCTTACAAGCCTAGCCAAGTTTACCCTTATTTCCATGATCAGGGCCTATCACCCCATCCAAGAGAGACATAGGTGGAACCCCTGGGGTGAATTTATGGTTACCCATCCAATCATTCGGATTGCAGTTGAAGAGACCTAATTAGGTAACCTGCTAGGCATGAAGCAGGAGTCTGTTCCAAATGTGTGGTAACCTCTGGGAGACAAATATATCCCTCCAACAGGTTCTATTAATGTCACATACCAGGTTAAGGCCATTAGAGTGTGTGACCTGTATACCATTTGTTTTACGGATATGCAACATTTCCAATAAAGCTGGGTCAAAGATTGCCTTATATGCATGGCAGAGATTGCCTCTGAGTAGTCTGTATGAAACCAAATAAAGTGACAGTGATTTCAGATGCTGAAGACCTTGAATTTTCCTTGTTAGGAACCTTTGTGGTCTTTTCAATTGCTGCAGGTGCTTGGAAAGGTACATACCAAAAGGGGCGTTGCACTCAATTATTGGCCTGATGAGAGAAAAGTACATGGAGGTTAGAACTTCTTTTTTTTTTTTTTGGAAGCAATGCCCCTACTTATGAGATGAGCAATACAGAATGCCCTTCTTACCACTGTGGAGACATGGTGAGCAAAGGTAAGGTTTCTGTCAACCTGTGTGCCCAGGTTTCTCACCACTGAGTGTGTACTTACAGTGTTGTTATACTTAGGCTGTTTTTATTGATGTGGTAGTTATCAGGAACATCACTCTTACCAAAAGAGATGATAATACATTTTTTGCATTGACTTTAAGGCCATGACTTGGCACCAGTCATTTGTTTGTGTAAGACCCTCTTGTAGGATATTGACATTGTTTGGGGATTCTATAACCGCTCCCGATTTGTAGTCATTAACAAACTTTGTAAGCCACCGACCTTTAGATTTAGCTTGCACTTCTTAGAAATAGATTCCAAACAGTAGAGGTCCCAGGACTGATGGTTACAGGTCTGCTGTTTGAGGTGGATTCCCCTATTTTGACTGTATGGGTTCTATCAATGAGCCAATTAGTGACAAATCTAATGATATATGGGTTGATATCTAGCTGGGTGAGTTTGTCAATTATGCCTGAGTGGGAGACAGTGTAAACAGCTTTGGCTAAGTCTAGGTAGGCTTTATGCACAGATTTCTCCTCATCCAGGGCCTTGGTGACTGTCTTGAAGAAGTCCACCAGGTTTAACAGGCATGATCTCCCTTTTTACAAATCCAAACTGAGTAGGGTCAAGTGTTTGGAGGATACAAATATTTTGTATATAAAGTCCATGATGATTATCTCCATGGCCTTGCAGATAAGGGTAGTCAGGGTAATAGGTCTATAGTTCCTGGAGTCAGTGGTAGCACCACCTTTGTGCAAGGGGATAACTGTGATCTTTTTCCATTCAGCTGGGATGAAGCCAGTGCTTACACTATGATTGACTAGAGTACCCAATGGCATTGCTAATTCTTGTTTAAACCCATGTAGGACATGGCCTGGGATGTTATCAGTTCCCATGGATACTGTGTTTTTGGTCTTAGAGAGGGCATTCATGACCTGCTCTTTAGAGATACAAAGTACGACAGGTGGTAGGGATTTCTTGGGGTAAGTGTGGCAGGCACAGGGGAGTGAAATTTTCACAGAGCCTGTCAGCTAACAGGTTAGCAATGTCCTCAGGCTCAGTATATACAGTATCATTAACCACCAGTTTGGCAAATCTGGGCCTTTCCTTTAGGTTACAGATTTATTTATTTATTTATTTAGTATTTATTATTTTTATTTGACATTTGTTAACTGGGATGGTCCAACTGAACTAATAGCCCATTTTCAGTGGAGACCCAAGGAAGAAAGCTCCAATTACTTGCAATTATAAATGAATACAGAAAAAAAAAAAAACTTGCTACTGTACAACAAGATAAAAGAAAATTATTTACAAACAATTATATATGAATACAGAAAAACAACTTGCGACAGTAGATTTGCATAACAATAATACTGTGTGATACCAGATAAGAGAGATATAGGAAATGATAGAGTGTGGTATTAGGTAAGAGAGATGTAGAATAGAGAGAGAGAGAGAGAGAGAGAGAGAGAGAGAGCAGTGTTAGTATAAGACATAGAACAAGATATTAGCGAAGATAGAATGAAAGAGGTTAGTAAATACATATTTAAAGGAGATGTAGTAACCTTGCTCAAGCAAGAGAAGAAAAAAACAAAACAAAACAGTGTGACTGAGTCTAGTATTCCTGTGTAGGAGAGGCTGGAGGATTGGGGGTGTGGTGGATCAGGTAGGTTCCTGACAGGGGCAGGTCCTTATGTTAAATAGGAGTTATTTTTAGCTCTTTTTTTGAGGAATATGGGAGGGGGATGGGAGATGGAACAGAGTTGTAGAGTTTATGGAGCTACACAAATTTGCATATATTTTCAATATTTTTATTTTGGTTTATATTGGTTTATGGATGTCAAGGAGATGTAGAAGGAGAGAGGAAGGAGAGTGTAATAGGATACAAAGGACGAGAGAGAGGAACAGGATGAAGGTTTGTATAGAATGGAGTGTATGAATTGGAATTAAGACAGTTGTTGTTGGGAAAATTCTGGCCACTGAAGTGTATTGAGAGCAGGGCAGTGATGAAAATTAAGTGGTGAGTTAGTAGAAAATCTAGCAATTTTGTGTTAAGTTTGTTCTAGCTTGGATAAAAGTGTAGACTAGATGTTAGTGAGGCGTGGGGCTGCATAGAGAAGTGAGGAAGGAGGAGTGTCTGAGCAAGGTTGCGTTTAGTCTCAGTGATAAGAAATTTCCTATTTCTATATAGTAGACCTATTTTTTTTGGGGGGGGTTAATACTTTGTTGGATATGGAAGTTAAATTTCAGTTCAATATCAATAGTGGTTCCTAACAGCTTAGTGTGTGGTACTGCTTTAATGGTGGTCTTGCCTAGGGTTGATTTGTAAACTACAAGTAAAAATACAAAAACCAACAATTTTAAAGAACAAAATAATTTATTGAAAACACACTAATAGACAAGAAAAATTTAAAATAACTACATAGAAATAAAAAATATCAAGGTAATCCAAGTAAAGTATCAAAATTTTAAACAAAGAAGAACTATTTAGAAAACAGCCATAAATGTCTAAATGAAAATATTAACAAAAACCAAAACCAAACCCCTAAAGAACACATTTTAATAAATGAGAAGAAACAGCCAAACCATCCCCAACTAGTGTACCTAACTGAAAAAAAAGCCCTTTTACAAACAACTAGGCAAAATTTCAAAAACTAAGGCAACAATTTAGATAAAAATGTAAATACCTTTCTAATATTTTAAAGAAAAATATACTTTATAATTTCTATAACTAGATAGGTCAGCCAAAACTGTCTTATACCATGAAAACAACATAAAAATTTCCATATACAAGAACTGCCAAACCATCTATTAATGCACAAAATATAACTATAGTATCATGAAAATTTGAAAATAAAAGTAAATTATCTGCAGAAAGAAAGAAGAATTTAAAATTTAGCTTAAAATATTTAATATAACAATGTTAACTAATTTAAGAAAAATTTTATTATATAGGAACAAATAAAGTAAGCATCACTATAATTTATTAGTATATATTATAAATAATATTTAAAAAACACATTTCTAGCAAAAACATATGTAAAACACAAAAGTAAGAAAAATTTTTCAGTAAAACTAGCTTTATTAACAAGCCAAACCCAAAATTTTAAATTTAAATTTCTAACCAATATAAAATGAAATTGCCAAAAATTTTACTCTTTATTACTAATTTTAAAAGTTCCTAAATTCTTTACATATTTGAAACAACAAAAGTAATTTATTTTAACCCACTTTTCCACACACTATCTATTTTATACATAAAGATAAAATTTCTTTAACAAATTGCCAAAGCATGGTGCTTTACTATAAAGCAAGAAATTAGAAACCAAAATATTTAATTAACTATTATGCAACATCACTGAAAGAGGTGACCAGAAGAAAGAAACCAAGTAATGTTAAACAACATAAATTAAATAATACTAACAAAAGTAGAAAAAATTTACATTATTCTATAATATTTTAAATGCCCAAAACAGCCTCTCAGAACATACATTAAAATAACCATCACTCCAAAAATGTCAAAAATTTTAGCCATATGGCAAAAGGCAAAAGTATTTACAAAAACTCCTTATCTAAGTAAATTGTCAAAATATTTATAATACATACAAAGAAAAACAAAATTAGTAAAAAGCCCACTAGTAAACAAAAAAACCACTTATAATTTATCACATAATTGAAAAAAAACTAAGCCCATTCACCAAATTAGTGCCAGAGAACTTACAAAAATCCCTAGCCCCACCCCATTTAAGCAAGAAATATTTCCAATTTAGAAACTCACTTACTTCTTACTAAACATAACTACTTCCTCTTATTGCCACCTATTTATAGCAATTATACAGCAAACAAGTTTACTCTTCACCCAAAAACTTATTTAATCCTATCCAAACATAAGTAAATACAATTATTCAAGTATTTGTATAAACATTTATGCCAAAACTCCTTAATTTCCAGAGCATTCCATCTGGCCCATTACGGCCCAACTTCTCTTGCCACACCATATTATAATACTACTTTAAACTTTTAATTTAGTATTACTAATGGCCGTCCGTGCCAGCCATTACCAAGCAAAACAGTATATTCCCGTCACAAGAAAAACCTCACCGCCAAAAGTACTACAGCCAATACACTTATTAGCCACCCACCAAATCCAAAATACACACCCCTAGCAAAAGCCCTCCAACCACTTCAGTAAACATTGAAAGTATACTTAACAAAAACACACAAACAGCCATTTACACAGCCCCATCCCAGCAAATACGGCCATTAAAATCTCCGCCATAGCCGCCCCGACCACATCACAACCGCCATCCATAAGCAAAAGTAAATAATTCGCCAGCCATCCATAACAAAAACTTGAAACAATCCACCAACAGCCAGCCCATCACCGTATCTCAAAACTCATACACCATCACAAATACATTACTCTTTAAACAACAGCCACTATGCTTCTACAATTTCGCACTCAATTTGCCGTACAAACGCCGCCACGAAAAAGTATGCCCACAATGCACAATACCCTCACTTAAAAGCAGCCACCAGGCAAAACTCACAACTCCAGCACTAAACCGCGCCACATCCCAGCTCACACCACTTTGCCACCGTAGCCCCAAAAATACACCACCACCACCGCACCACCAGCCCCGCGCAAAAACCATATCCACCGCCAACAAAACACCCCAAAACATGGCCACTCCACACAAAAATCGCAGCAGCAAACACAAAAAACAACACTACAGCAATCTGGCCCAACACACTCGCTTGTTTCCGCCGCCATTGCCACGCTACACAAAATACCGTGCTGGCACACCACGCTAACCTGCTCCATTACGTGCCTGCTTTGCCGCCGCCGCGCTTTCCACCTACACCAAAATTTGTTTCAATCGCCACACTTTCTGCCACGCTACGCCACGCCGCCCCACCACAACACATCTGTGCTTATAAATGCCACCACTAACCGCTACCGCCACATCCCTGGTAAAACAAAACCAACACCACCTGCCATCTGCAGCTTCTTACGCCCACAACCTGGCAAACCTGTTATTTCACACACATGCGCAAAATACCAAAATATAACAACATGCCGTCACTTTATTTAAAAGCCTGGTACATTATGCCATCCGCAAACGCTTAGCCGCCACCACCTACATGCAGCTTTTACCAACTCTTCTAGCTTTCTTCGGCCCGCCATATCTCACCTAACTTTGCATTACGCTACATGCGCTCGCCACAAAATAATCTGCACACACCACACAATATACTGTACCGCCGTAAATACGCCGCCACATATCCAGCTCAAACAAAAAAAACACCGCCGCCCCAGCATTGCCGCCCCATATATACCATATCCACTACAACGCCATTTCCCACACTTTATTACTCACTCATTTACGCTTATCGCTCCACCACCGCCACAACTATCTAACCGCCAAAACAGCTCGCAAATTTTGCCATTTAACCACCATTGAAAATATCCGTAACCTACCGCAAATGCACCCCACCGCCTATTTATTTCGCCCCATCAATACCCGCTTTAATATTTACCTGCATCCTTCAACAACACTCGCCGCCCCACACCACCAAAAATACGGCAACCACGCACCATGGCTTTCCCCACCGCTTACCTTATTGCTGCCAAAGTGCATTTCTAAGCAAAAAAACAATTGCATCTTTCTTAAAAACATAACCCCAAAAAACTATGTATTGGAAAAGTTCACTAGGTCAGGCCAGCAGAACAGGAGAAAGAGAAAGTCAGTCCTAGGTGTATTCTCTTTGTCTTCTAATAAGCCCAAAGAAGACACTGGGTAATTCAGCAAAGTCACACAGGAAGAGGCTTTGAAACAGATGAGCTCTTCCTTCATTTCATGGCATATTACTTCTCATGGCTTTATCAGGTTAGCCAGTCCTTGTGATTAATCAAGAAGGAACAGTGGGATGTGGGTTATAAGATATCATTGGTATACTCTGCATTTTTGATTGCTGAGAAGGATGGGACCAGAATGTTGCCACAGACATGAAAAGAAGCTGAGAGATTTATGCAGAGGGTGAAATCGCAGATCAGTGCTATGGCCAAGAAGAATGTGGGAGATTTCGAACTAAAAGACAGAAGCTGTTGGACTTGGTATGAAAGAAACATCCAAGGACAACAACTTCTAGTAATATGCCTGGGCCTAACAAGAAGAAGCCTTAACATGGTAGCAGATACCCCATCGCTAATGAGACCGATTCCAATCCAATCTCCTTGGCAAAACAGCTGCATATTCTTGCAACTTCCTGTGTTTATTCATCAGTCAACTCACACAGCACACTCTGAATGGAGAGATGATAAAATCAGCAAGTAAAGGAAAGTAGTATTACTGGAACTGAATTCATCCTCACATCTTGGTGAGTACTTTTACAAGGTAGCCCCTGTTTTTACATCTCACTAATATGACACTGATATATACCCCAGGATTCACAAAGTTTCCATGCAAGAATAACTTATTCTTTCACGGAACTGACCGTGTCTCTGTAGAGCAGCATCTCGCCTTGCATATTCATGAAGCTGCACTGCTCTACATGGTATGTGTGTACAAGCACAGGGGGTGTGTCTGAGAGCAGTGCTCTCACAATACATGTGCCCACCTGCACTTGAGAATTGCTGAACGGCAATGTAAAATGAATGAAAGTCTCCACAGACACTTAAGTGTCTGTGGAGAAAATAACAGACAGCCTACCTCAGAAAAATACACATATATGGCAGAATGTGTACATTCTGCCATATATGTGTGCACCATACACCAGAAAAGAAGTCTGGTAAAACGGCAGTGTGACACACTGCATACCCCTTGCAAAATGCATGCTAATGCAAAGCTTGTCATTCTATCAATATTCTACGTTTCTAACAGCAATATTTAAAATATATTCCTTATTTTTCTTCCTTTGTGCAATAAAGTTTTATGCATAGCAAAGTTTAAACATCAAAATAAGTTAAATAAAAATATACAGATTTCAAGTGGTAAAATTGGAATAGTGTAGTGGTTTGAGTGTTCGCCTAATATGCAGTCAGTCATGATTCAAGACCCACAGCAGTCCATATATTTTTCATATGTGAAACACAACTAAAATGTATTTTTCATAAATAGGTAGTGAATATTATTTTGTATATGTTAACCAGGGTAGTGTAGCAGCCCCAAATGTGAGGTGCCAGTGAAATTTAAAGTTTAAGCAAGATTTAGCATAGCTAAGCAGATTTGTGCACTGATAAGCAGGGCTTAACATCTACCCCCTTAAGCAATGGTTACCTTTGGTAAGTGGGTTTGCCCCATGCTTAGCTTAGCTCAGCAGTTTCAAAACTGTCCAACCATAGTAAAGGGTGGGAAATTAGCCTTATTTAAACCTCTCAGGTGGGAATACAGCTCATAACCAGTTGTAGCTCCCCACTGTAGGCACTATGGCTGGTGTAGGTGAACATTCAGGAGTCAAGGGTCATGGTCAGACTCTTCATTAAAAACCATGAAGGGCAACTGCTGCAGGACCAGTATCAGGGCTCCCAATAGAAAGTGGAGAACTGAGACCATCTTGCCTGAGATCTCATCACTGCCATTGGCATCCATCGGACTGGTGAGCAGGTCTGGCACCACTTTGCTGACCTAAAGCAGAGGAAGAGGGACCTTTTGGACCAGTGGGTCCAAGATGCCTGGACGGGGAATGCTCTAGCTATGTGTAATTATTAGTCAAAATAAGTGTTCTCCAAAGTCCAGCCTGTATATGTGATGGATAGGTATGCATAAATGTTTTTTTCTTATCTCCTGTACAGCTGCAGATGAGAGGGCTGTGAACTTAGAAACCCATGCCAGCAGGCTGCTAAGGCTGCATCACGAGGCTGGTGAGTAACAATCTAGCTGGTATTATGTAGGGCAAATAAATAAAACGTAGTAGAATGTCACCTTGCAGTATTTAAAAATTGGTATGTTTTTATAATGACTGAAGAAGCCAGTAGGAGAGTAAAAGTGACATACAGGTAATATATCAATAAAAGTGTAAGTACTTTTCAATAAAAGTGAAAACCCCAGACTGGTTGTGTTTACTCTGGTATTGTATGACTTGAAATGTTTCATGCACCAAGATCTGATATCAGAATAGTAATGTTGTGTTTACCACTGTTTTCCACACTGTGCAATGTCAAAAGGTATGTATAGGAATGTATATATAAGAATGGTATAATTGCAAGGTCAGATTGTACAATCAAGAGAGAATTAGACAGAAAACATACAAGAACAAAACAGTAGTTTCTCAATAGCTTGTTCTGATGAAGAAAAAAACTTGTTGTATTTTAAGCAGAAACAGCCACGGTTCAAATCCCGAGAGTGGTAGTAAGCTATATGCATAATTTCAACTAGGATTTTGTGAATATGTGTAGAAGCAGTTAGGTAGTGTTAACAAACATTCCCTCCACAAGTCTTCCAGGTAAGAAAAGGTATAAAGTAGCTATAAGAAGCCTGTAGTTATACTGTGTCCAACACCCATGGTCCAACCCCAAGGCTGCAAATGACAGCAGGATAAGTACATACACCAAGTGGTCTTCTGCAAGAAATATTCAAAAGTGCCATGCTGTCACAGCTACCAGTTCTTGCTACCAACAACCAGGGTGACAGATAGAAATTAAGGCAGAGTATGTCAGTAGCACACACACACACACACACACACACACACACACACACACACACACACACACACACACACACACACACACACACACACACACACACACACACACACACACACACACACACACACACACACACACACAATGAGTGCACATATGTAACCCTGACTTTGTGACTATGGGTAGAAACAGTGAGGTAGTATTAACAAACATTCCTTCCACAGGCCTTCCAGGTAAGAGAAGGTATAAAGTAGCTATAAGAAGGCTGTAATTATACACTGTGTACAAACATACCACTGCCCAACCCAAGGCCATAGGTTGTTGCAATAATACCTGTAGAGTAATGATTAGCGCAACGATCATTAAAGCTGTGACCACTGCAAGAATCTACATTT